>NW_020191318.1:0-8607 GCF_002263795.3 Bos taurus
TACCGCGGCGAATTCAGGATGCCTCTTGTGTTGGCCCAGGGAAGTCCAATCTTCCATTCGAGTTGCGAAGGAAAGCTGGGGATTGCTCTCGAGTGACTGCAGGGCAAATAGACCTCATCTAGGCTTGTGTCCAGAAGCCAGTGTTCCTCTCCAGGGGCGACACAGATCTCGAGGTTGCATTCCAGACTGACCCAGGGAGTCATGCCTGTTCGCGAGTGGAAGCAAAGTCCTCCATTCTCCTCTGGAGCAGTGACGGGTATTTGTTGGAGCCCACAGAGTGGTCTAAAAGGAGCCATTCCTCCTGTGGAGTTTGGAAAGTGGAATCGGGATTGCGCTCTAGGACATGGGGGAAACGAAGGCCCTCATCTCGGGATGACGGGGGACTTTCGGGGTTTTTCTCGAGCGGTGGCCCCAGTGTGGGGCTTCTCACGAGGTACGACGCCAAGCTCAGTGAGCCTATCGTGGGGCACCAGGGAAGTCGGGTCTCCATGCGAGTGGCGAGGGGGTGCGGGTCATTGCTCTCGAGTCATGGTAGGGGAATCGGGCCTCGAGACGCGTTGAAGAAGGACTCTCGAGGTCTTTCTCGGGTGGCGGCAGGAAACCCTCGGTTCCCTCGACTTGTGCAGGTGACTTCAGGGAGCTTCTCACGGTGCTTCTGAGAAGTCAGGGAAACTCTGGAGGTGGGAGGGGCCTCTCGGGACTCCATTGGGGTTTGTGCATTGGAAGAGGGCCTCATCTCCAGGTGAGGCAGGAACCTCAGGGTTCCTGTGATTTCAGACTCCGAACGCAGGGTCCCTGCAGACTTGGGACAGGAGAGTCAGGCCTGGTCTTGGGTTGAGGCATGGAACTTCCCTAGCCTCTCGAGGTGTTCAGGGGGTGAGACGCCACTTGTCGAGCTGTATATGGAACCTGGGAGTTTTTCCGGAAGATGCTCGGGTGAGTCACTGCCCCTTCGTGTTGACTTCATTCACAGGGTGGAGTTCGAAGTGGTGTCCGGGCATCGGGTTCATATCAAGAGGGGACCGGGAAATCGCGGTCCTTCGGAATGTGGAACCACCCACGAGGCCACGTCTGGAATTTCGTCGTGAGACCGGCCTCATCCTGAGGTGCGACCGGATGGTCGGCAACCCATTGCAGACAAAGCAGAGGAGTCGACCCTCCTATCGAGATCAGGAGGGTAGAAGCGGCTCGGAGGAAGTGGTGCTGGAAAACCTCGGTGTTCCTCTCGAGGGAGACCGGTATGTCCCGGAACTTTGTGGGTCGCATCAAGGGTGCCAAGTACCGTATGGACCTCCAACTCTTAACGTGGGACTTCTGCTGAGACGCTGTAGCGGGAAAGGGCTTCATCTTTCGATGACGGGGGAACCACGTGGTTTTTCTCGAGTTGCGGCGGGATTCTCGAGTTACGACGGGGAATTCAGGATGCCTCTTGTGTTGGCCCAGGGACGTCCAATCTTCCATGCGAGTTGCGAAGGAAAGCTGGGGATTGCTCTCGATGACTGCAGGGCCAATAGACCTCATCTAGGCTTGTGTCCAGAAGCCAGTGTTCCTCTCCATGGGCGACCGGGATCTCGGGGTTGCATTCCAGACGCACCCGGGGAGACAGGCATTCATCTCGAGTGGAAGCAAAGAACTCCGCTCTGCTCTCGAGTCGCGACGGGTATCTCTTGGAGCTCACTGGGTGGACTAAAGGGAGTCAAGCCTCCTGAGGCGTTTGGAGAGAGGTCGCGAGATTGGCCTCTAGGCCATGCAGGAGACGAAGGCCCTCATCTCGCGATGACGGGGGAGTCCCGTGGTTTTTCTCGAGCGGAGGCCCCAGTGTGCAGTTTCTCATGAGGTACAACGGCGAGGTCAGTGAGCCTCTGGTGGGGCGCCAGGGAAGTCGGGTCTCCATGCTAGTGGCGAGGGGGAGCGCGTCATTGCTCTGAGTCATGGTAGGGGAATCGTGGCCTCGAGACGGTTGAAGAAGGTCTTCGAGGACTTTTTCGGTGAGGCAGGAAACCCTGGGTTCCCTGGACTAGTGCTGGTGACCTCTGGGGGCGTCTCATGGTGGCTCTGAGAAGTCAGGTAAACTGGAGGTGGGCGGGGCCTCTCGGGACACCATTGGGTTTGGTTCAGTGGAAGACGGTGGAGGAGGATACGGAAACCGCAGAAATGACGGACAGTCGAGTTGGCGGGACAATTGGGACCTCTTCCCGCCCGCGCGCTTTCGGTTTTCAGTCAGGTCCGCTGCTCTTGTATATCTGGGGGAAAGCAGCCCTTTCTGTATCAGAGGTTTTCTGACCAGCTCAGTCATGTCTGGAAGAGGAAAAGGCGGCAAAGGCTTAGGCAAGGGTGGTGCCAAGCGCCACCGCAAAGTCTTGAGAGATAACATCCAAGGCATCACCAAGCCCGCCATTCGGCGCCTTGCTCGGCGTGGGGGAGTCAAACGCATTTCCGGCCTCATTTACGAGGAGACCCGAGGCGTGTTGAAGGTGTTTCTGGAGAATGTTATTCGGGACGCGGTCACCTACACAGAGCACGCCAAGCGCAAGACGGTCACTGCCATGGACGTAGTCTACGCGCTAAAGCGGCAGGGACGCACCCTCTACGGCTCAACTCATCTCCAGTTCAGGCAGGAACCTCAGGGTTCCTGTGATTTCAGACTCCGATCGCAGGGTCCCTGCAGACTTGGGACAGGAGAGTCAGGCCTGGTCTTGGGTTGAGGCATGGAACTCCGCTAGCCTCTGGAGGTGTTCACTGGGTGAGAGGCCACTTGGCGAACTGTATTTGGTACCTGGGGTTTTTCCGTACGATGCTCGGCGGATCACTGCCCCTTCGTGTTGACTTCATTCACAGGGTGGAGTTCGAAGAAGTGTCTGGGCATTGGGTTCTTATCGAGAGGGGACTGGATATCGGGGTCCTTCGGAATGTGGAACCACCCATGAGGCCACGTCTGGAATTTCGTCGTGAGACCGGCCTCATCCGGAAGGTCGGCAAACCCTTCCAGACAAAGCAGGGGAGTCGACCCTCCCTGTCCAGAGCAGGAGGGAGAAGGGGCTCAGAGGAAGTGGTGCCAGAAAACCTCGGTGCTTCCTTTCCAGGGAGACCGGTATGCTTTGGGGAACTTTGGTGGGTCGCATCAAGGGTGGCCAAAGTACCGGTTTCGGACCTCCAATTTCCTTTAATCGTGGGACTTCTCCCTGAGACGCTGTAGGCGGGAAATGGCTTCGTCTTGCGATGACGGGGGAACCACGTGTTTTTTCTCGAGTTGGGCCGGGTGGGATTCTCGAGTTACGACGGGGAATTCAGGATGCCTCTTGTGTGGGCCCAGGGAAGTCCAATCGTCCATTGGAGTTGGCGAAGGAAAGCTGCGGGATAGGGGGGTGCTCTCGGATGACTTGCAGGGCCCAACTAGACCTCATGCTTAGGCTTGTTTCCAAGAAGCCAATGTTCCTCTCCAGGGTCGACAGGGATCTCGGGATGCATTCCAGAGGCACCCGGGGAGACAGGCATTCACTCGAGTGGAAGCATTAGACCCCTGCTTCTACTCTCGAGTCGCGACGGGTATCTCTTGGAGCTCACTGAGTGGAATAAAGGCAGTCAAGCCTCTGAGGCGTTTGGAGAGAGGAATCGGGATTGCGTTCTAGGCCATGGGGGAAACGAAGGCCCTCATCTCGGGATGACGGGGGAGTCGTGGGGTTCTTCTCGAGCGGCCGGCCCCAGTGTGTGGGTTTTCTCACGAGGTACGATGGGAGGTCAGTGAGCCTCTGGTGGGGCGCCAGGGAACTCGGGTCTCCATGCCAGTGGGCAAGGGGAGCGCGTCATTGCTCTCGAGTCAATGGTAGGGGAATCGGGCCTCGAGACGCGTTGAAGAAGTTCTCTCCATATCTTTCTCGGGTTGAGGCAGGAAACCCTCGGTTTCCCTCGACTTGTGCAGGTGACCTCAGGGAGTTTATCATGGTGCCTCTAGAAGTCAGGGAAACTGTGGTAGGTGGGAGGGGCCTCTCGGACTCCACTGGGGTTGGTGCATTGGAGAGGGCCTCATCTCCCAGGTGAGGCAGGAACCTCAGGGTTCCTGTGATTTCAGACTCGAACACAGGGGTCCCTGCAGACTTGGGACAGGAGAGTCAGGCCTGGTCTTGGGTTGAGGCATGGAACTCGCTAGCCTCTGGAGGTGTTTCACGGGGTGAGAGGACCACTTGTCGAGTTGTATTTGGAACCTGGGGTTTTTTCCGGAGATGCACGGGGAGTCACAGCCCCTTCGTGTTGACTTCATTCACAGGGTGGAGTTCGAAGAGGTGTCGGGCATCGGTTCTTATCCAGAGGGGACTGAAATCGGGGTCCTTCGGAATGTGACCACCCACGAGGCCACGTCTGGAATTTCGTCGTGAGACCGGCCTCATCCTGAGTTGCGACCGGAAGGTCGGGAACCCCTTCCAGACAAAGCAGGGCAGTCGACCCTCTGTGGAGATCAGGAGGGTAGAAGGGGCTTCAGAGTAAGTGGTGCCCAGAAAACCTCGGTGTTCGTTCTCGAGGGAAACCAGTATGTCGGGGAACTTTGTGGGTTGCATCAAGGATGCCAAAGTACCGTTTGGACCTCCAATTCTTAACGTGGGACTTCTCCTGAGACGCTGAGGCGGGAAAGGGCTTCATCTTACGATGACGGGGGAACCACGTGGTTTTTCTGGAGTTGTCACGCGATTCTCCGAGTTACGACTGGGAATTCAGGATGCCTCTTTTGTTGGCCCAGGGAAGTCCAATGTTCCATTCGAGTTTTCGAAGGAAAGCTGCGGGATTGCTCTGGAGTGACTCAGGGCAAATAGACCTCATCTAGGCTGGTGTCCAGAAGCCAATGTTCCTCTCCAGGGGCGACACAGATCTCGGGGTTGCATTCTAGACTCACCCAGGGAGTCAGGCCTAGTCTCGAGTGTAAGCAAAGACCTCCATTCTCCTCTGTAGTAGTGACGGTATTTGTTGGAGCACACAGAGTGGGCCTAAACGTAGCCACTCCTCCTGTGGGAGTTTGGAGAGAGGAATCGGGGATTGCGCTCTAGGCCATGGGGGAAAAGGAATGCCCTCATCTTCGGGATGACGGAGGAGTCTCGGGTTTTTCTCGAGCGGCAGCCGCAGTGTGGGGTTCTCACGAGGTACCACGCCAAGCTCAGTGAGCCTCTCGTGGGGCACCAGGGAAGTCGGGTCTCCAGCAAGTGGCGAGGGGGATCGCGTCATTGCACTTGAGTCATGATAGGGGAAACTGGCCTTGAGATGTTGTGAAGAAGGTCTCTCGAGGTCTTTCTCGGGTGGCGGCAGGAAACCCTCGGTTCCCTCGACTTGTGCAGGTGACCTCAGGGAGCTTCTCATGGTGCCTCTGAGAAGTCAGGGAAACTGTGGAGGTGGGAGGGGCCTCTCGGGACTCCACTGGGGTTGGTGCATTGGAAGAGGGCCTCATCTCCAGTTGAGGCAGGAACCTCAGGCTTCCTCTGATTTCAGACTCCGAACGCAAGGTCCCTGCAGACTTGGGACAGGAGAGTCAAGCCTCGTCCTCGGTTGAGGCATGGATTTCGGCTTGCCTCTCCAGGTGTTCACGGGGTGAGAGGCCACTTGTCGAGTTGTATTTGAAACCAGGGGTTTTTTTCGGACGATGCACGGGGGAGTCACTGCCCCTTCATGTTGACTTCATTCACAGGGTGGAGTTCGAAGAGGTGTCCGGGCATCGGGTTCTTAACAATACGGGACCTGGAAATCGGGGTCCTTCGGAATGTGGAACCACCCACGAGGCCGCGTCTGGAATTTGATCGTGAGACCGGCCTTATCCTGAGGAGCGACCGGAAGGTCAGCAACCCCTTCCAGACAAATCAGGGGAGTCGACCCTCCTGTCCAGAGCAGGAGGGTAGAAGGGGCTCAGAGGAAGTGGTGCCGGAAAACCTCGGTGCTCCATTCCAGGGAGACCGGTATGTTGGGGAACTTTGTGGGTCGCATCAAGGGTGCCAAGTACCGTATGGACCTCCAATTCTTAACGTGGGACTTCTCCTGAGATGCTGTAGCGGGAAAGGGTTTCATCTTGCGATGACTGGGGAACCACGTGGTTTTTCTCGAGTTGCGGCGGGATTCTCGAGTTACGACGGGGAATTCAGGATGCCTCTTGTGTTGGCCCAGGGAAGTCCAATCTTCCATTCGAGTTGCGAAGGAAAGCTGGGGATTGCTCTCGAGTGACTGCAGGGCAAATAGACCTCATCTAGGCTTGTGTCCAGAAGTCAGCGTTCCTTTCCAGGGTCGACAGGGATCTCGGGTTGCATTCCAGACCCACCCGGGGAGACAGGCATTCATCTCGAGTGGAAGCAATGAACCCCGATCTGCTCTCGAGTCGCGACGGGTATCTCTTGGATCTCACTGAGTGGACTAAAGGGAGTCAAGCCTCCTGAGGCGTTTGGAGAGAGGTCACGAGATTGGTCTGTAGGCCATGCAGGAGACGAAGGCCCTCGTCTCGCGATGACGGGCGAGTATCCGGGTTTTTCTCGAGCGGCGGCCCCAGTGTGCGGTTTCTCACGAGGTACGATGGCGAGGTCAGTGAGCCTCTGGTGGGGCGCCAGGGAAGTCGGATCTCCATGCGAGTGGCGAGGGGGAGCTCGTCATTGCTCTTGAGTCATGGTGAGGGAATCTGGCCTTGAGACGTGTTGAAGAAGGTCTCTCGAGGTCTTGCTCGGGTTGAGGCAGGGAAGCATGGGTTCCTTCGACTTGTGCAGGTGACCTCAGGAGGCTGCTCATGGTGGCTCTGAGAAGTCAGGGAAACTGGAGGTGGGAGGGGCCTCTCGGGACTCTACTGGGTTTGGTGCATTGCAAGAGGGCCTCATCTCCAGTTGAGGCAGGAACCTCAGGGTTCCTCTGATTTCAGACTCCGATGGCAGGGTCCCTGCAGACTGGGGACAGGAGAGTCAGGCCTCGTCTTGGGTTGAGGCATGGAACTCCGCTTGCCTCTGGAGGTGTTCACGTGGTGAAAGGCCAGTTGTCGAGCTGTATTTGGAACCTGGGGTTTTTTCTGGACGATGCATGGGCGAGTCACTGCCCCTTCGTGTTGACTTCATTCACAGGGTGGAGTTCGAAGAGGTGTGCGGGCATCGGGTTCATATCAAGAGGGGACCGGGAAATCACAGTCCTTCGGAATGTGGAACTACCCACGAGGCCACGTCTGTGAATTTCGTCGTGAGACCGGCCTCATCCTGAGGTGCAACCGGAAGGTCGGCAACCCCTTCCAGACAAAGCAGAGGAGTCGACCCTCCTGTCGAGATCAAGAGGGTAGAAGGGGCTCAGAGGAAGTGGTGCCGGAAAACCTCGGTGTTCCTCTCGAGGGAGACCGGTATGTCCCGGAACTTTGTGGGTCGCATCAAGCGTGCCAAGTACCTTTTCGACCTCCATTTCTTAACGTGGGACTTGTCCTGAGACGCTGTAGCGGGAAAGGGATTCATCTTGCAATGACGGGGGAACCACGTGGTTTTTCTCGAGTTGCGGCGGGATTCTCGAGTTACCGCGGCGAATTCAGGATGCCTCTTGTGTTGGCCCAGGGAAGTCCAATCTTCCATTCGAGTTGCGAAGGAAAGCTGGGGATTGCTCTCGAGTGACTGCAGGGCAAATAGACCTCATCTAGGCTTGTGTCCAGAAGCCAGTGTTCCTCTCCAGGGGCGACACAGATCTCGAGGTTGCATTCCAGACTGACCCAGGGAGTCATGCCTGTTCGCGAGTGGAAGCAAAGTCCTCCATTCTCCTCTGGAGCAGTGACGGGTATTTGTTGGAGCCCACAGAGTGGTCTAAAAGGAGCCATTCCTCCTGTGGAGTTTGGAAAGTGGAATCGGGATTGCGCTCTAGGACATGGGGGAAACGAAGGCCCTCATCTCGGGATGACGGGGGACTTTCGGGGTTTTTCTCGAGCGGTGGCCCCAGTGTGGGGCTTCTCACGAGGTACGACGCCAAGCTCAGTGAGCCTATCGTGGGGCACCAGGGAAGTCGGGTCTCCATGCGAGTGGCGAGGGGGTGCGGGTCATTGCTCTCGAGTCATGGTAGGGGAATCGGGCCTCGAGACGCGTTGAAGAAGGACTCTCGAGGTCTTTCTCGGGTGGCGGCAGGAAACCCTCGGTTCCCTCGACTTGTGCAGGTGACTTCAGGGAGCTTCTCACGGTGCTTCTGAGAAGTCAGGGAAACTCTGGAGGTGGGAGGGGCCTCTCGGGACTCCATTGGGGTTTGTGCATTGGAAGAGGGCCTCATCTCCAGGTGAGGCAGGAACCTCAGGGTTCCTGTGATTTCAGACTCCGAACGCAGGGTCCCTGCAGACTTGGGACAGGAGAGTCAGGCCTGGTCTTGGGTTGAGGCATGGAACTTCCCTAGCCTCTCGAGGTGTTCAGGGGGTGAGACGCCACTTGTCGAGCTGTATATGGAACCTGGGAGTTTTTCCGGAAGATGCTCGGGTGAGTCACTGCCCCTTCGTGTTGACTTCATTCACAGGGTGGAGTTCGAAGTGGTGTCCGGGCATCGGGTTCATATCAAGAGGGGACCGGGAAATCGCGGTCCTTCGGAATGTGGAACCACCCACGAGGCCACGTCTGGAATTTCGTCGTGAGACCGGCCTCATCCTGA
>NW_020191319.1:0-34054 GCF_002263795.3 Bos taurus
CGCTCATCATGCACTAATCACGTGACTGTTCACGCACTGATCACTGACTGCATCATGCAATGTCCCGTGCTATAATGCATGACACGTGGCTGATCATACACTGTTTCACGTGCCTGGTCATGCACAGATCACGTGACTAACCATGGAACTGATCTCGTGGCTATAATTCACTGATCACGTGGATATCATGCACTGATTATGTGCCTGTCATGCACAGATCACGTGATTAATCATGAAGTGATCACGTAGGTATCATGCACTGATCACGTGGCTGATTATACACTGTTCACGTGTCTGATCATGCACTGATCACGTGGCTGATCATACACTGCTCACGTAGCTGATCATGCACTGATCACGTGTCTATCATGCAGTGCTCACGTGGCTGATCCTGCAATGATCACGTAGCTAAAATGTACTGGTCACATGACTGATCATGCAATGGTAACGTAATTGATCATGCACTAATCACGGGACTGATCATGCACTGATCACCTGACTATCATACACTGCTTACGTGGCTGATCATACAATGATCACATAGCTACCATGTACTGGTCACGTGACTGATCATGCACTGATCACGTAATTGATCATGCACTGATCACCTGGCTGATCATACACTGATCACGTGACTGATCATGCACTGTTCACGTGACTGATCTTGCACTGATCACGTAGCTATCATGCACTGATCACCTGGCTGATCATGCACTGATACCGTGACTGAGCATGGACTGATCACATGACTATCATGTAGTGATCACGTGACTTAATGGCGCTGATCATGTGACTGATCATGCGCTGATCATGTTTGCTATCATACACTGATCATGTGCCTCTGGAGGCAATAAACAAAGAGCTGAGTAGGCACGAATCAAACAGTCAGCAGGCAATAATCATGGAACTCAGCTGTGAAGAATCATGCTGCTCAGCTGGCAATAATCAAGCAGCTGAGCAGGTAGGAATTACGCAGCACAGCTGGCAATTGTCAAGCAGATGACAGGCAGGAATTGTGCAGCTCAGCTGGAAATTGTCAAGCAGATGAGCAGACAGTAGTCACGCAGCTCAGCAGGCCCTGATCACGTGACTGAGCATGTAATGATCACGTGGCTGATCATACACTGATCACGTGATTGATCATGCACTGATCACTTGGATATCATGCACTGATCACGTGGCTGATCATACACTGTTCACGTGTCTGACCATGCACTGCTCACGTGGCTGATCATACACTGCTCACGTAACTGATCATGCACTGATCACGTGGCTATCATGCACTGATCACGTGGCTATCATGCACTGATCACGTGGCTGAACATTCACTGATCATGTGGCTGATCACACACTGCTCACGTAACTGATCATGCACTGATCACGTGGCTATCATGCACTGATCACGTGGCTATCATGCACTGATCACGTGGCTGAACATTCACTGATCACGTGGCTGATCACACACTGCTCACGTAACTGATCATGCACTGATCACGTGGCTATCATGCACTGATCACGTGGCTATCATGCACTGATCACGTGGCTGAACATTCACTGATCACGTGGCTGATCACACACTGCTCACGTAACTGATCATGCACTGATCACGTGGCTATCATGCACTGATCACGTGACTGAACATGCAGTGTTCACGTGGCTGATCACACACCTGTCACGTGACTGATCATGCACTGATCACGTGGCACTCATGCACTGATCACATGGCTGATCATACTCTGCTCACGTAACTGATCATGCACACATCACGTGGCTATCATGCACTGCTCACGTGGCTGGTCATGCAATGATCACGTAGATACCTTTTACTGGTCACGTGACTGATCATGCACAGATCACGTAAATGATCATGCACTGTTCACGTGACTGATCATGTACTGATCACGTGACTGATCATGCACTGATCACGTGGCTATCATGCTCTGCTAACGTGGCTGATCATGCAATGATCATGTAGCAACCATGTACTGGTCATGTGACTGATCATGCACTGATCACGTAATTGATCCTGCACTGATCACGTGGCTCATCATGCACTAATCACGTGACTGTTCACGCACTGATCACTTGACTGATCATGCAATGATCACGTGGCTATAATGCACTGATCACGTGGCTGATCATACACTGTTCACGTGCCTGGTCATGCACAGATCACGTGACTAACCATGAACTGATCTCGTGGCTATAATTCACTGATCACGTGGATATCATGCACTGATTATGTGCCTGTCATGCACAGATCACGTGATTAATCATGAAGTGATCACGTAGGTATCATGCACTGATCACGTGGCTGATTATACACTGTTCACGTGTCTGATCATGCACTGATCACGTGGCTGATCATACACTGCTCACGTAGCTGATCATGCACTGATCACGTGTCTATCATGCAGTGCTCACGTGGCTGATCCTGCAATGATCACGTAGCTAAAATGTACTGGTCACATGACTGATCATGCAATGGTAACGTAATTGATCATGCACTAATCACGGGACTGATCATGCACTGATCACCTGACTATCATACACTGCTTACGTGGCTGATCATACAATGATCACATAGCTACCATGTACTGGTCACGTGACTGATCATGCACTGATCACGTAATTGATCATGCACTGATCACCTGGCTGATCATACACTGATCACGTGACTGATCATGCACTGTTCACGTGACTGATCTTGCACTGATCACGTAGCTATCATGCACTGATCACCTGGCTGATCATGCACTGATACCGTGACTGAGCATGGACTGATCACATGACTATCATGTAGTGATCACGTGACTTAATGGCGCTGATCATGTGACTGATCATGCGCTGATCATGTTTGCTATCATACACTGATCATGTGCCTCTGGAGGCAATAAACAAAGAGCTGAGTAGGCACGAATCAAACAGTCAGCAGGCAATAATCATGGAACTCAGCTGTGAAGAATCATGCTGCTCAGCTGGCAATAATCAAGCAGCTGAGCAGGTAGGAATTACGCAGCACAGCTGGCAATTGTCAAGCAGATGACAGGCAGGAATTGTGCAGCTCAGCTGGAAATTGTCAAGCAGATGAGCAGACAGTAGTCACGCAGCTCAGCAGGCCCTGATCACGTGACTGAGCATGTAATGATCACGTGGCTGATCATACACTGATCACGTGATTGATCATGCACTGATCACTTGGATATCATGCACTGATCACGTGGCTGATCATACACTGTTCACGTGTCTGACCATGCACTGCTCACGTGGCTGATCATACCCTGCTCACGTAACTGATCATGCACTGATCACGTGGCTATCATGCACTGATCACGTGGCTATCATGCACTGATCACGTGGCTGAACATTCACTGATCACGTGGCTGATCACACACTGCTCACGTAACTGATCATGCACTGATCACGTGGCTATCATGCACTGATCACGTGACTGAACATGCAGTGTTCACGTGGCTGATCACACACCTGTCACGTGACTGATCATGCACTGATCACGTGGCACTCATGCACTGATCACATGGCTGATCATACTCTGCTCACGTAACTGATCATGCACACATCACGTGGCTATCATGCACTGCTCACGTGGCTGGTCATGCAATGATCACGTAGATACCTTTTACTGGTCACGTGACTGATCATGCACAGATCACGTAAATGATCATGCACTGTTCACGTGACTGATCATGTACTGATCACGTGACTGATCATGCACTGATCACGTGGCTATCATGCTCTGCTAACGTGGCTGATCATGCAATGATCATGTAGCAACCATGTACTGGTCATGTGACTGATCATGCACTGATCACGTAATTGATCCTGCACTGATCACGTGGCTCATCATGCACTAATCACGTGACTGTTCACGCACTGATCACTTGACTGATCATGCAATGATCACGTGGCTATAATGCACTGATCACGTGGCTGATCATACACTGTTCACGTGCCTGGTCATGCACAGATCACGTGACTAACCATGAACTGATCTCGTGGCTATAATTCACTGATCACGTGGATATCATGCACTGATTATGTGCCTGTCATGCACAGATCACGTGATTAATCATGAAGTGATCACGTAGGTATCATGCACTGATCACGTGGCTGATTATACACTGTTCACGTGTCTGATCATGCACTGATCACGTGGCTGATCATACACTGCTCACGTAGCTGATCATGCACTGATCACGTGTCTATCATGCAGTGCTCACGTGGCTGATCCTGCAATGATCACGTAGCTAAAATGTACTGGTCACATGACTGATCATGCAATGGTAACGTAATTGATCATGCACTAATCACGGGACTGATCATGCACTGATCACCTGACTATCATACACTGCTTACGTGGCTGATCATACAATGATCACATAGCTACCATGTACTGGTCACGTGACTGATCATGCACTGATCACGTAATTGATCATGCACTGATCACCTGGCTGATCATACACTGATCACGTGACTGATCATGCACTGTTCACGTGACTGATCTTGCACTGATCACGTAGCTATCATGCACTGATCACCTGGCTGATCATGCACTGATACCGTGACTGAGCATGGACTGATCACATGACTATCATGTAGTGATCACGTGACTTAATGGCGCTGATCATGTGACTGATCATGCGCTGATCATGTTTGCTATCATACACTGATCATGTGCCTCTGGAGGCAATAAACAAAGAGCTGAGTAGGCACGAATCAAACAGTCAGCAGGCAATAATCATGGAACTCAGCTGTGAAGAATCATGCTGCTCAGCTGGCAATAATCAAGCAGCTGAGCAGGTAGGAATTACGCAGCACAGCTGGCAATTGTCAAGCAGATGACAGGCAGGAATTGTGCAGCTCAGCTGGAAATTGTCAAGCAGATGAGCAGACAGTAGTCACGCAGCTCAGCAGGCCCTGATCACGTGACTGAGCATGTAATGATCACGTGGCTGATCATACACTGATCACGTGATTGATCATGCACTGATCACTTGGATATCATGCACTGATCACGTGGCTGATCATACACTGTTCACGTGTCTGACCATGCACTGCTCACGTGGCTGATCATACACTGCTCACGTAACTGATCATGCACTGATCACGTGGCTATCATGCACTGATCACGTGGCTATCATGCACTGATCACGTGGCTGAACATTCACTGATCACGTGGCTGATCACACACTGCTCACGTAACTGATCATGCACTGATCACGTGGCTATCATGCACTGATCACGTGACTGAACATGCAATGTTCACGTGGCTGATCACACACCTGTCACGTGACTGATCATGCACTGATCACGTGGCACTCATGCACTGATCACATGGCTGATCATACTCTGCTCACGTAACTGATCATGCACACATCACGTGGCTATCATGCACTGCTCACGTGGCTGGTCATGCAATGATCACGTAGATACCTTTTACTGGTCACGTGACTGATCATGCACAGATCACGTAAATGATCATGCACTGTTCACGTGACTGATCATGTACTGATCACGTGACTGATCATGCACTGATCACGTGGCTATCATGCTCTGCTAACGTGGCTGATCATGCAATGATCATGTAGCAACCATGTACTGGTCATGTGACTGATCATGCACTGATCACGTAATTGATCCTGCACTGATCACGTGGCTCATCATGCACTAATCACGTGACTGTTCACGCACTGATCACTTGACTGATCATGCAATGATCACGTGGCTATAATGCACTGATCACGTGGCTGATCATACACTGTTCACGTGCCTGGTCATGCACAGATCACGTGACTAACCATGAACTGATCTCGTGGCTATAATTCACTGATCACGTGGATATCATGCACTGATTATGTGCCTGTCATGCACAGATCACGTGATTAATCATGAAGTGATCACGTAGGTATCATGCACTGATCACGTGGCTGATTATACACTGTTCACGTGTCTGATCATGCACTGATCACGTGGCTGATCATACACTGCTCACGTAGCTGATCATGCACTGATCACGTGTCTATCATGCAGTGCTCACGTGGCTGATCCTGCAATGATCACGTAGCTAAAATGTACTGGTCACATGACTGATCATGCAATGGTAACGTAATTGATCATGCACTAATCACGGGACTGATCATGCACTGATCACCTGACTATCATACACTGCTTACGTGGCTGATCATACAATGATCACATAGCTACCATGTACTGGTCACGTGACTGATCATGCACTGATCACGTAATTGATCATGCACTGATCACGTGGCTGATCATACACTGATCACGTGACTGATCATGCACTGTTCACGTGACTGATCTTGCACTGATCACGTAGCTATCATGCACTGATCACCTGGCTGATCATGCACTGATACCGTGACTGAGCATGGACTGATCACATGACTATCATGTAGTGATCACGTGACTTAATGGCGCTGATCATGTGACTGATCATGCGCTGATCATGTTTGCTATCATACACTGATCATGTGCCTCTGGAGGCAATAAACAAAGAGCTGAGTAGGCACGAATCAAACAGTCAGCAGGCAATAATCATGGAACTCAGCTGTGAAGAATCATGCTGCTCAGCTGGCAATAATCAAGCAGCTGAGCAGGTAGGAATTACGCAGCACAGCTGGCAATTGTCAAGCAGATGACAGGCAGGAATTGTGCAGCTCAGCTGGAAATTGTCAAGCAGATGAGCAGACAGTAGTCACGCAGCTCAGCAGGCCCTGATCACGTGACTGAGCATGTAATGATCACGTGGCTGATCATACACTGATCACGTGATTGATCATGCACTGATCACTTGGATATCATGCACTGATCACGTGGCTGATCATACACTGTTCACGTGTCTGACCATGCACTGCTCACGTGGCTGATCATACCCTGCTCACGTAACTGATCATGCACTGATCACGTGGCTATCATGCACTGATCACGTGGCTATCATGCACTGATCACGTGGCTGAACATTCACTGATCACGTGGCTGATCACACACTGCTCACGTAACTGATCATGCACTGATCACGTGGCTATCATGCACTGATCACGTGACTGAACATGCAGTGTTCACGTGGCTGATCACACACCTGTCACGTGACTGATCATGCACTGATCACGTGGCACTCATGCACTGATCACATGGCTGATCATACTCTGCTCACGTAACTGATCATGCACACATCACGTGGCTATCATGCACTGCTCACGTGGCTGGTCATGCAATGATCACGTAGATACCTTTTACTGGTCACGTGACTGATCATGCACAGATCACGTAAATGATCATGCACTGTTCACGTGACTGATCATGTACTGATCACGTGACTGATCATGCACTGATCACGTGGCTATCATGCTCTGCTAACGTGGCTGATCATGCAATGATCATGTAGCAACCATGTACTGGTCATGTGACTGATCATGCACTGATCACGTAATTGATCCTGCACTGATCACGTGGCTCATCATGCACTAATCACGTGACTGTTCACGCACTGATCACTTGACTGATCATGCAATGATCACGTGGCTATAATGCACTGATCACGTGGCTGATCATACACTGTTCACGTGCCTGGTCATGCACAGATCACGTGACTAACCATGAACTGATCTCGTGGCTATAATTCACTGATCACGTGGATATCATGCACTGATTATGTGCCTGTCATGCACAGATCACGTGATTAATCATGAAGTGATCACGTAGGTATCATGCACTGATCACGTGGCTGATTATACACTGTTCACGTGTCTGATCATGCACTGATCACGTGGCTGATCATACACTGCTCACGTAGCTGATCATGCACTGATCACGTGTCTATCATGCAGTGCTCACGTGGCTGATCCTGCAATGATCACGTAGCTAAAATGTACTGGTCACATGACTGATCATGCAATGGTAACGTAATTGATCATGCACTAATCACGGGACTGATCATGCACTGATCACCTGACTATCATACACTGCTTACGTGGCTGATCATACAATGATCACATAGCTACCATGTACTGGTCACGTGACTGATCATGCACTGATCACGTAATTGATCATGCACTGATCACCTGGCTGATCATACACTGATCACGTGACTGATCATGCACTGTTCACGTGACTGATCTTGCACTGATCACGTAGCTATCATGCACTGATCACCTGGCTGATCATGCACTGATACCGTGACTGAGCATGGACTGATCACATGACTATCATGTAGTGATCACGTGACTTAATGGCGCTGATCATGTGACTGATCATGCGCTGATCATGTTTGCTATCATACACTGATCATGTGCCTCTGGAGGCAATAAACAAAGAGCTGAGTAGGCACGAATCAAACAGTCAGCAGGCAATAATCATGGAACTCAGCTGTGAAGAATCATGCTGCTCAGCTGGCAATAATCAAGCAGCTGAGCAGGTAGGAATTACGCAGCACAGCTGGCAATTGTCAAGCAGATGACAGGCAGGAATTGTGCAGCTCAGCTGGAAATTGTCAAGCAGATGAGCAGACAGTAGTCACGCAGCTCAGCAGGCCCTGATCACGTGACTGAGCATGTAATGATCACGTGGCTGATCATACACTGATCACGTGATTGATCATGCACTGATCACTTGGATATCATGCACTGATCACGTGGCTGATCATACACTGTTCACGTGTCTGACCATGCACTGCTCACGTGGCTGATCATACCCTGCTCACGTAACTGATCATGCACTGATCACGTGGCTATCATGCACTGATCACGTGGCTATCATGCACTGATCACGTGGCTGAACATTCACTGATCACGTGGCTGATCACACACTGCTCACGTAACTGATCATGCACTGATCACGTGGCTATCATGCACTGATCACGTGACTGAACATGCAGTGTTCACGTGGCTGATCACACACCTGTCACGTGACTGATCATGCACTGATCACGTGGCACTCATGCACTGATCACATGGCTGATCATACTCTGCTCACGTAACTGATCATGCACACATCACGTGGCTATCATGCACTGCTCACGTGGCTGGTCATGCAATGATCACGTAGATACCTTTTACTGGTCACGTGACTGATCATGCACAGATCACGTAAATGATCATGCACTGTTCACGTGACTGATCATGTACTGATCACGTGACTGATCATGCACTGATCACGTGGCTATCATGCTCTGCTAACGTGGCTGATCATGCAATGATCATGTAGCAACCATGTACTGGTCATGTGACTGATCATGCACTGATCACGTAATTGATCCTGCACTGATCACGTGGCTCATCATGCACTAATCACGTGACTGTTCACGCACTGATCACTTGACTGATCATGCAATGATCACGTGGCTATAATGCACTGATCACGTGGCTGATCATACACTGTTCACGTGCCTGGTCATGCACAGATCACGTGACTAACCATGAACTGATCTCGTGGCTATAATTCACTGATCACGTGGATATCATGCACTGATTATGTGCCTGTCATGCACAGATCACGTGATTAATCATGAAGTGATCACGTAGGTATCATGCACTGATCACGTGGCTGATTATACACTGTTCACGTGTCTGATCATGCACTGATCACGTGGCTGATCATACACTGCTCACGTAGCTGATCATGCACTGATCACGTGTCTATCATGCAGTGCTCACGTGGCTGATCCTGCAATGATCACGTAGCTAAAATGTACTGGTCACATGACTGATCATGCAATGGTAACGTAATTGATCATGCACTAATCACGGGACTGATCATGCACTGATCACCTGACTATCATACACTGCTTACGTGGCTGATCATACAATGATCACATAGCTACCATGTACTGGTCACGTGACTGATCATGCACTGATCACGTAATTGATCATGCACTGATCACGTGGCTGATCATACACTGATCACGTGACTGATCATGCACTGTTCACGTGACTGATCTTGCACTGATCACGTAGCTATCATGCACTGATCACCTGGCTGATCATGCACTGATACCGTGACTGAGCATGGACTGATCACATGACTATCATGTAGTGATCACGTGACTTAATGGCGCTGATCATGTGACTGATCATGCGCTGATCATGTTTGCTATCATACACTGATCATGTGCCTCTGGAGGCAATAAACAAAGAGCTGAGTAGGCACGAATCAAACAGTCAGCAGGCAATAATCATGGAACTCAGCTGTGAAGAATCATGCTGCTCAGCTGGCAATAATCAAGCAGCTGAGCAGGTAGGAATTACGCAGCACAGCTGGCAATTGTCAAGCAGATGACAGGCAGGAATTGTGCAGCTCAGCTGGAAATTGTCAAGCAGATGAGCAGACAGTAGTCACGCAGCTCAGCAGGCCCTGATCACGTGACTGAGCATGTAATGATCACGTGGCTGATCATACACTGATCACGTGATTGATCATGCACTGATCACTTGGATATCATGCACTGATCACGTGGCTGATCATACACTGTTCACGTGTCTGACCATGCACTGCTCACGTGGCTGATCATACCCTGCTCACGTAACTGATCATGCACTGATCACGTGGCTATCATGCACTGATCACGTGGCTATCATGCACTGATCACGTGGCTGAACATTCACTGATCACGTGGCTGATCACACACTGCTCACGTAACTGATCATGCACTGATCACGTGGCTATCATGCACTGATCACGTGACTGAACATGCAGTGTTCACGTGGCTGATCACACACCTGTCACGTGACTGATCATGCACTGATCACGTGGCACTCATGCACTGATCACATGGCTGATCATACTCTGCTCACGTAACTGATCATGCACACATCACGTGGCTATCATGCACTGCTCACGTGGCTGGTCATGCAATGATCACGTAGATACCTTTTACTGGTCACGTGACTGATCATGCACAGATCACGTAAATGATCATGCACTGTTCACGTGACTGATCATGTACTGATCACGTGACTGATCATGCACTGATCACGTGGCTATCATGCTCTGCTAACGTGGCTGATCATGCAATGATCATGTAGCAACCATGTACTGGTCATGTGACTGATCATGCACTGATCACGTAATTGATCCTGCACTGATCACGTGGCTCATCATGCACTAATCACGTGACTGTTCACGCACTGATCACTTGACTGATCATGCAATGATCACGTGGCTATAATGCACTGATCACGTGGCTGATCATACACTGTTCACGTGCCTGGTCATGCACAGATCACGTGACTAACCATGAACTGATCTCGTGGCTATAATTCACTGATCACGTGGATATCATGCACTGATTATGTGCCTGTCATGCACAGATCACGTGATTAATCATGAAGTGATCACGTAGGTATCATGCACTGATCACGTGGCTGATTATACACTGTTCACGTGTCTGATCATGCACTGATCACGTGGCTGATCATACACTGCTCACGTAGCTGATCATGCACTGATCACGTGTCTATCATGCAGTGCTCACGTGGCTGATCCTGCAATGATCACGTAGCTAAAATGTACTGGTCACATGACTGATCATGCAATGGTAACGTAATTGATCATGCACTAATCACGGGACTGATCATGCACTGATCACCTGACTATCATACACTGCTTACGTGGCTGATCATACAATGATCACATAGCTACCATGTACTGGTCACGTGACTGATCATGCACTGATCACGTAATTGATCATGCACTGATCACCTGGCTGATCATACACTGATCACGTGACTGATCATGCACTGTTCACGTGACTGATCTTGCACTGATCACGTAGCTATCATGCACTGATCACCTGGCTGATCATGCACTGATACCGTGACTGAGCATGGACTGATCACATGACTATCATGTAGTGATCACGTGACTTAATGGCGCTGATCATGTGACTGATCATGCGCTGATCATGTTTGCTATCATACACTGATCATGTGCCTCTGGAGGCAATAAACAAAGAGCTGAGTAGGCACGAATCAAACAGTCAGCAGGCAATAATCATGGAACTCAGCTGTGAAGAATCATGCTGCTCAGCTGGCAATAATCAAGCAGCTGAGCAGGTAGGAATTACGCAGCACAGCTGGCAATTGTCAAGCAGATGACAGGCAGGAATTGTGCAGCTCAGCTGGAAATTGTCAAGCAGATGAGCAGACAGTAGTCACGCAGCTCAGCAGGCCCTGATCACGTGACTGAGCATGTAATGATCACGTGGCTGATCATACACTGATCACGTGATTGATCATGCACTGATCACTTGGATATCATGCACTGATCACGTGGCTGATCATACACTGTTCACGTGTCTGACCATGCACTGCTCACGTGGCTGATCATACCCTGCTCACGTAACTGATCATGCACTGATCACGTGGCTATCATGCACTGATCACGTGGCTATCATGCACTGATCACGTGGCTGAACATTCACTGATCACGTGGCTGATCACACACTGCTCACGTAACTGATCATGCACTGATCACGTGGCTATCATGCACTGATCACGTGACTGAACATGCAGTGTTCACGTGGCTGATCACACACCTGTCACGTGACTGATCATGCACTGATCACGTGGCACTCATGCACTGATCACATGGCTGATCATACTCTGCTCACGTAACTGATCATGCACACATCACGTGGCTATCATGCACTGCTCACGTGGCTGGTCATGCAATGATCACGTAGATACCTTTTACTGGTCACGTGACTGATCATGCACAGATCACGTAAATGATCATGCACTGTTCACGTGACTGATCATGTACTGATCACGTGACTGATCATGCACTGATCACGTGGCTATCATGCTCTGCTAACGTGGCTGATCATGCAATGATCATGTAGCAACCATGTACTGGTCATGTGACTGATCATGCACTGATCACGTAATTGATCCTGCACTGATCACGTGGCTCATCATGCACTAATCACGTGACTGTTCACGCACTGATCACTTGACTGATCATGCAATGATCACGTGGCTATAATGCACTGATCACGTGGCTGATCATACACTGTTCACGTGCCTGGTCATGCACAGATCACGTGACTAACCATGAACTGATCTCGTGGCTATAATTCACTGATCACGTGGATATCATGCACTGATTATGTGCCTGTCATGCACAGATCACGTGATTAATCATGAAGTGATCACGTAGGTATCATGCACTGATCACGTGGCTGATTATACACTGTTCACGTGTCTGATCATGCACTGATCACGTGGCTGATCATACACTGCTCACGTAGCTGATCATGCACTGATCACGTGTCTATCATGCAGTGCTCACGTGGCTGATCCTGCAATGATCACGTAGCTAAAATGTACTGGTCACATGACTGATCATGCAATGGTAACGTAATTGATCATGCACTAATCACGGGACTGATCATGCACTGATCACCTGACTATCATACACTGCTTACGTGGCTGATCATACAATGATCACATAGCTACCATGTACTGGTCACGTGACTGATCATGCACTGATCACGTAATTGATCATGCACTGATCACGTGGCTGATCATACACTGATCACGTGACTGATCATGCACTGTTCACGTGACTGATCTTGCACTGATCACGTAGCTATCATGCACTGATCACCTGGCTGATCATGCACTGATACCGTGACTGAGCATGGACTGATCACATGACTATCATGTAGTGATCACGTGACTTAATGGCGCTGATCATGTGACTGATCATGCGCTGATCATGTTTGCTATCATACACTGATCATGTGCCTCTGGAGGCAATAAACAAAGAGCTGAGTAGGCACGAATCAAACAGTCAGCAGGCAATAATCATGGAACTCAGCTGTGAAGAATCATGCTGCTCAGCTGGCAATAATCAAGCAGCTGAGCAGGTAGGAATTACGCAGCACAGCTGGCAATTGTCAAGCAGATGACAGGCAGGAATTGTGCAGCTCAGCTGGAAATTGTCAAGCAGATGAGCAGACAGTAGTCACGCAGCTCAGCAGGCCCTGATCACGTGACTGAGCATGTAATGATCACGTGGCTGATCATACACTGATCACGTGATTGATCATGCACTGATCACTTGGATATCATGCACTGATCACGTGGCTGATCATACACTGTTCACGTGTCTGACCATGCACTGCTCACGTGGCTGATCATACCCTGCTCACGTAACTGATCATGCACTGATCACGTGGCTATCATGCACTGATCACGTGGCTATCATGCACTGATCACGTGGCTGAACATTCACTGATCACGTGGCTGATCACACACTGCTCACGTAACTGATCATGCACTGATCACGTGGCTATCATGCACTGATCACGTGACTGAACATGCAGTGTTCACGTGGCTGATCACACACCTGTCACGTGACTGATCATGCACTGATCACGTGGCACTCATGCACTGATCACATGGCTGATCATACTCTGCTCACGTAACTGATCATGCACACATCACGTGGCTATCATGCACTGCTCACGTGGCTGGTCATGCAATGATCACGTAGATACCTTTTACTGGTCACGTGACTGATCATGCACAGATCACGTAAATGATCATGCACTGTTCACGTGACTGATCATGTACTGATCACGTGACTGATCATGCACTGATCACGTGGCTATCATGCTCTGCTAACGTGGCTGATCATGCAATGATCATGTAGCAACCATGTACTGGTCATGTGACTGATCATGCACTGATCACGTAATTGATCCTGCACTGATCACGTGGCTCATCATGCACTAATCACGTGACTGTTCACGCACTGATCACTTGACTGATCATGCAATGATCACGTGGCTATAATGCACTGATCACGTGGCTGATCATACACTGTTCACGTGCCTGGTCATGCACAGATCACGTGACTAACCATGAACTGATCTCGTGGCTATAATTCACTGATCACGTGGATATCATGCACTGATTATGTGCCTGTCATGCACAGATCACGTGATTAATCATGAAGTGATCACGTAGGTATCATGCACTGATCACGTGGCTGATTATACACTGTTCACGTGTCTGATCATGCACTGATCACGTGGCTGATCATACACTGCTCACGTAGCTGATCATGCACTGATCACGTGTCTATCATGCAGTGCTCACGTGGCTGATCCTGCAATGATCACGTAGCTAAAATGTACTGGTCACATGACTGATCATGCAATGGTAACGTAATTGATCATGCACTAATCACGGGACTGATCATGCACTGATCACCTGACTATCATACACTGCTTACGTGGCTGATCATACAATGATCACATAGCTACCATGTACTGGTCACGTGACTGATCATGCACTGATCACGTAATTGATCATGCACTGATCACGTGGCTGATCATACACTGATCACGTGACTGATCATGCACTGTTCACGTGACTGATCTTGCACTGATCACGTAGCTATCATGCACTGATCACCTGGCTGATCATGCACTGATACCGTGACTGAGCATGGACTGATCACATGACTATCATGTAGTGATCACGTGACTTAATGGCGCTGATCATGTGACTGATCATGCGCTGATCATGTTTGCTATCATACACTGATCATGTGCCTCTGGAGGCAATAAACAAAGAGCTGAGTAGGCACGAATCAAACAGTCAGCAGGCAATAATCATGGAACTCAGCTGTGAAGAATCATGCTGCTCAGCTGGCAATAATCAAGCAGCTGAGCAGGTAGGAATTACGCAGCACAGCTGGCAATTGTCAAGCAGATGACAGGCAGGAATTGTGCAGCTCAGCTGGAAATTGTCAAGCAGATGAGCAGACAGTAGTCACGCAGCTCAGCAGGCCCTGATCACGTGACTGAGCATGTAATGATCACGTGGCTGATCATACACTGATCACGTGATTGATCATGCACTGATCACTTGGATATCATGCACTGATCACGTGGCTGATCATACACTGTTCACGTGTCTGACCATGCACTGCTCACGTGGCTGATCATACCCTGCTCACGTAACTGATCATGCACTGATCACGTGGCTATCATGCACTGATCACGTGGCTATCATGCACTGATCACGTGGCTGAACATTCACTGATCACGTGGCTGATCACACACTGCTCACGTAACTGATCATGCACTGATCACGTGGCTATCATGCACTGATCACGTGACTGAACATGCAGTGTTCACGTGGCTGATCACACACCTGTCACGTGACTGATCATGCACTGATCACGTGGCACTCATGCACTGATCACATGGCTGATCATACTCTGCTCACGTAACTGATCATGCACACATCACGTGGCTATCATGCACTGCTCACGTGGCTGGTCATGCAATGATCACGTAGATACCTTTTACTGGTCACGTGACTGATCATGCACAGATCACGTAAATGATCATGCACTGTTCACGTGACTGATCATGTACTGATCACGTGACTGATCATGCACTGATCACGTGGCTATCATGCTCTGCTAACGTGGCTGATCATGCAATGATCATGTAGCAACCATGTACTGGTCATGTGACTGATCATGCACTGATCACGTAATTGATCCTGCACTGATCACGTGGCTCATCATGCACTAATCACGTGACTGTTCACGCACTGATCACTTGACTGATCATGCAATGATCACGTGGCTATAATGCACTGATCACGTGGCTGATCATACACTGTTCACGTGCCTGGTCATGCACAGATCACGTGACTAACCATGAACTGATCTCGTGGCTATAATTCACTGATCACGTGGATATCATGCACTGATTATGTGCCTGTCATGCACAGATCACGTGATTAATCATGAAGTGATCACGTAGGTATCATGCACTGATCACGTGGCTGATTATACACTGTTCACGTGTCTGATCATGCACTGATCACGTGGCTGATCATACACTGCTCACGTAGCTGATCATGCACTGATCACGTGTCTATCATGCAGTGCTCACGTGGCTGATCCTGCAATGATCACGTAGCTAAAATGTACTGGTCACATGACTGATCATGCAATGGTAACGTAATTGATCATGCACTAATCACGGGACTGATCATGCACTGATCACCTGACTATCATACACTGCTTACGTGGCTGATCATACAATGATCACATAGCTACCATGTACTGGTCACGTGACTGATCATGCACTGATCACGTAATTGATCATGCACTGATCACGTGGCTGATCATACACTGATCACGTGACTGATCATGCACTGTTCACGTGACTGATCTTGCACTGATCACGTAGCTATCATGCACTGATCACCTGGCTGATCATGCACTGATACCGTGACTGAGCATGGACTGATCACATGACTATCATGTAGTGATCACGTGACTTAATGGCGCTGATCATGTGACTGATCATGCGCTGATCATGTTTGCTATCATACACTGATCATGTGCCTCTGGAGGCAATAAACAAAGAGCTGAGTAGGCACGAATCAAACAGTCAGCAGGCAATAATCATGGAACTCAGCTGTGAAGAATCATGCTGCTCAGCTGGCAATAATCAAGCAGCTGAGCAGGTAGGAATTACGCAGCACAGCTGGCAATTGTCAAGCAGATGACAGGCAGGAATTGTGCAGCTCAGCTGGAAATTGTCAAGCAGATGAGCAGACAGTAGTCACGCAGCTCAGCAGGCCCTGATCACGTGACTGAGCATGTAATGATCACGTGGCTGATCATACACTGATCACGTGATTGATCATGCACTGATCACTTGGATATCATGCACTGATCACGTGGCTGATCATACACTGTTCACGTGTCTGACCATGCACTGCTCACGTGGCTGATCATACCCTGCTCACGTAACTGATCATGCACTGATCACGTGGCTATCATGCACTGATCACGTGGCTATCATGCACTGATCACGTGGCTGAACATTCACTGATCACGTGGCTGATCACACACTGCTCACGTAACTGATCATGCACTGATCACGTGGCTATCATGCACTGATCACGTGACTGAACATGCAGTGTTCACGTGGCTGATCACACACCTGTCACGTGACTGATCATGCACTGATCACGTGGCACTCATGCACTGATCACATGGCTGATCATACTCTGCTCACGTAACTGATCATGCACACATCACGTGGCTATCATGCACTGCTCACGTGGCTGGTCATGCAATGATCACGTAGATACCTTTTACTGGTCACGTGACTGATCATGCACAGATCACGTAAATGATCATGCACTGTTCACGTGACTGATCATGTACTGATCACGTGACTGATCATGCACTGATCACGTGGCTATCATGCTCTGCTAACGTGGCTGATCATGCAATGATCATGTAGCAACCATGTACTGGTCATGTGACTGATCATGCACTGATCACGTAATTGATCCTGCACTGATCACGTGGCTCATCATGCACTAATCACGTGACTGTTCACGCACTGATCACTTGACTGATCATGCAATGATCACGTGGCTATAATGCACTGATCACGTGGCTGATCATACACTGTTCACGTGCCTGGTCATGCACAGATCACGTGACTAACCATGAACTGATCTCGTGGCTATAATTCACTGATCACGTGGATATCATGCACTGATTATGTGCCTGTCATGCACAGATCACGTGATTAATCATGAAGTGATCACGTAGGTATCATGCACTGATCACGTGGCTGATTATACACTGTTCACGTGTCTGATCATGCACTGATCACGTGGCTGATCATACACTGCTCACGTAGCTGATCATGCACTGATCACGTGTCTATCATGCAGTGCTCACGTGGCTGATCCTGCAATGATCACGTAGCTAAAATGTACTGGTCACATGACTGATCATGCAATGGTAACGTAATTGATCATGCACTAATCACGGGACTGATCATGCACTGATCACCTGACTATCATACACTGCTTACGTGGCTGATCATACAATGATCACATAGCTACCATGTACTGGTCACGTGACTGATCATGCACTGATCACGTAATTGATCATGCACTGATCACGTGGCTGATCATACACTGATCACGTGACTGATCATGCACTGTTCACGTGACTGATCTTGCACTGATCACGTAGCTATCATGCACTGATCACCTGGCTGATCATGCACTGATACCGTGACTGAGCATGGACTGATCACATGACTATCATGTAGTGATCACGTGACTTAATGGCGCTGATCATGTGACTGATCATGCGCTGATCATGTTTGCTATCATACACTGATCATGTGCCTCTGGAGGCAATAAACAAAGAGCTGAGTAGGCACGAATCAAACAGTCAGCAGGCAATAATCATGGAACTCAGCTGTGAAGAATCATGCTGCTCAGCTGGCAATAATCAAGCAGCTGAGCAGGTAGGAATTACGCAGCACAGCTGGCAATTGTCAAGCAGATGACAGGCAGGAATTGTGCAGCTCAGCTGGAAATTGTCAAGCAGATGAGCAGACAGTAGTCACGCAGCTCAGCAGGCCCTGATCACGTGACTGAGCATGTAATGATCACGTGGCTGATCATACACTGATCACGTGATTGATCATGCACTGATCACTTGGATATCATGCACTGATCACGTGGCTGATCATACACTGTTCACGTGTCTGACCATGCACTGCTCACGTGGCTGATCATACCCTGCTCACGTAACTGATCATGCACTGATCACGTGGCTATCATGCACTGATCACGTGGCTATCATGCACTGATCACGTGGCTGAACATTCACTGATCACGTGGCTGATCACACACTGCTCACGTAACTGATCATGCACTGATCACGTGGCTATCATGCACTGATCACGTGACTGAACATGCAGTGTTCACGTGGCTGATCACACACCTGTCACGTGACTGATCATGCACTGATCACGTGGCACTCATGCACTGATCACATGGCTGATCATACTCTGCTCACGTAACTGATCATGCACACATCACGTGGCTATCATGCACTGCTCACGTGGCTGGTCATGCAATGATCACGTAGATACCTTTTACTGGTCACGTGACTGATCATGCACAGATCACGTAAATGATCATGCACTGTTCACGTGACTGATCATGTACTGATCACGTGACTGATCATGCACTGATCACGTGGCTATCATGCTCTGCTAACGTGGCTGATCATGCAATGATCATGTAGCAACCATGTACTGGTCATGTGACTGATCATGCACTGATCACGTAATTGATCCTGCACTGATCACGTGGCTCATCATGCACTAATCACGTGACTGTTCACGCACTGATCACTTGACTGATCATGCAATGATCACGTGGCTATAATGCACTGATCACGTGGCTGATCATACACTGTTCACGTGCCTGGTCATGCACAGATCACGTGACTAACCATGAACTGATCTCGTGGCTATAATTCACTGATCACGTGGATATCATGCACTGATTATGTGCCTGTCATGCACAGATCACGTGATTAATCATGAAGTGATCACGTAGGTATCATGCACTGATCACGTGGCTGATTATACACTGTTCACGTGTCTGATCATGCACTGATCACGTGGCTGATCATACACTGCTCACGTAGCTGATCATGCACTGATCACGTGTCTATCATGCAGTGCTCACGTGGCTGATCCTGCAATGATCACGTAGCTAAAATGTACTGGTCACATGACTGATCATGCAATGGTAACGTAATTGATCATGCACTAATCACGGGACTGATCATGCACTGATCACCTGACTATCATACACTGCTTACGTGGCTGATCATACAATGATCACATAGCTACCATGTACTGGTCACGTGACTGATCATGCACTGATCACGTAATTGATCATGCACTGATCACCTGGCTGATCATACACTGTTCACGTGTCTGACCATGCACTGCTCACGTGGCTGATCATACACTGCTCACGTAACTGATCATGCACTGATCACGTGGCTATCATGCACTGATCACGTGGCTATCATGCACTGATCACGTGGCTGAACATTCACTGATCACGTGGCTGATCACACACTGCTCACGTAACTGATCATGCACTGATCACGTGGCTATCATGCACTGATCACGTGACTGAACATGCAATGTTCACGTGGCTGATCACACACCTGTCACGTGACTGATCATGCACTGATCACGTGGCACTCATGCACTGATCACATGGCTGATCATACTCTGCTCACGTAACTGATCATGCACACATCACGTGGCTATCATGCACTGCTCACGTGGCTGGTCATGCAATGATCACGTAGATACCTTTTACTGGTCACGTGACTGATCATGCACAGATCACGTCAATGATCATGCACTGTTCACGTGACTGATCATGTACTGATCACGTGACTGATCATGCACTGATCACGTGGCTATCATGCTCTGCTAACGTGGCTGATCATGCAATGATCATGTAGCAACCATGTACTGGTCATGTGACTGATCATGCACTGATCACGTAATTGATCCTGCACTGATCACGTGGCTCATCATGCACTAATCACGTGACTGTTCACGCACTGATCACTTGACTGATCATGCAATGATCACGTGGCTATAATGCACTGATCACGTGGCTGATCATACACTGTTCACGTGCCTGGTCATGCACAGATCACGTGACTAACCATGAACTGATCTCGTGGCTATAATTCACTGATCACGTGGATATCATGCACTGATTATGTGCCTGTCATGCACAGATCACGTGATTAATCATGAAGTGATCACGTAGGTATCATGCACTGATCACGTGGCTGATTATACACTGTTCACGTGTCTGATCATGCACTGATCACGTGGCTGATCATACACTGCTCACGTAGCTGATCATGCACTGATCACGTGTCTATCATGCAGTGCTCACGTGGCTGATCCTGCAATGATCACGTAGCTAAAATGTACTGGTCACATGACTGATCATGCAATGGTAACGTAATTGATCATGCACTAATCACGGGACTGATCATGCACTGATCACCTGACTATCATACACTGCTTACGTGGCTGATCATACAATGATCACATAGCTACCATGTACTGGTCACGTGACTGATCATGCACTGATCACGTAATTGATCATGCACTGATCACGTGGCTGATCATACACTGATCACGTGACTGATCATGCACTGTTCACGTGACTGATCTTGCACTGATCACGTAGCTATCATGCACTGATCACCTGGCTGATCATGCACTGATACCGTGACTGAGCATGGACTGATCACATGACTATCATGTAGTGATCACGTGACTTAATGGCGCTGATCATGTGACTGATCATGCGCTGATCATGTTTGCTATCATACACTGATCATGTGCCTCTGGAGGCAATAAACAAAGAGCTGAGTAGGCACGAATCAAACAGTCAGCAGGCAATAATCATGGAACTCAGCTGTGAAGAATCATGCTGCTCAGCTGGCAATAATCAAGCAGCTGAGCAGGTAGGAATTACGCAGCACAGCTGGCAATTGTCAAGCAGATGACAGGCAGGAATTGTGCAGCTCAGCTGGAAATTGTCAAGCAGATGAGCAGACAGTAGTCACGCAGCTCAGCAGGCCCTGATCACGTGACTGAGCATGTAATGATCACGTGGCTGATCATACACTGATCACGTGATTGATCATGCACTGATCACTTGGATATCATGCACTGATCACGTGGCTGATCATACACTGTTCACGTGTCTGACCATGCACTGCTCACGTGGCTGATCATACCCTGCTCACGTAACTGATCATGCACTGATCACGTGGCTATCATGCACTGATCACGTGGCTATCATGCACTGATCACGTGGCTGAACATTCACTGATCACGTGGCTGATCACACACTGCTCACGTAACTGATCATGCACTGATCACGTGGCTATCATGCACTGATCACGTGACTGAACATGCAGTGTTCACGTGGCTGATCACACACCTGTCACGTGACTGATCATGCACTGATCACGTGGCACTCATGCACTGATCACATGGCTGATCATACTCTGCTCACGTAACTGATCATGCACACATCACGTGGCTATCATGCACTGCTCACGTGGCTGGTCATGCAATGATCACGTAGATACCTTTTACTGGTCACGTGACTGATCATGCACAGATCACGTCAATGATCATGCACTGTTCACGTGACTGATCATGTACTGATCACGTGACTGATCATGCACTGATCACGTGGCTATCATGCTCTGCTAACGTGGCTGATCATGCAATGATCATGTAGCAACCATGTACTGGTCATGTGACTGATCATGCACTGATCACGTAATTGATCCTGCACTGATCACGTGGCTCATCATGCACTAATCACGTGACTGTTCACGCACTGATCACTTGACTGATCATGCAATGATCACGTGGCTATAATGCACTGATCACGTGGCTGATCATACACTGTTCACGTGCCTGGTCATGCACAGATCACGTGACTAACCATGAACTGATCTCGTGGCTATAATTCACTGATCACGTGGATATCATGCACTGATTATGTGCCTGTCATGCACAGATCACGTGATTAATCATGAAGTGATCACGTAGGTATCATGCACTGATCACGTGGCTGATTATACACTGTTCACGCGTCTGATCATGCACTGATCACGTGGCTGATCATACACTGCTCACGTAGCTGATCATGCACTGATCACGTGTCTATCATGCAGTGCTCACGTGGCTGATCCTGCAATGATCACGTAGCTAAAATGTACTGGTCACATGACTGATCATGCAATGGTAACGTAATTGATCATGCACTAATCACGGGACTGATCATGCACTGATCACCTGACTATCATACACTGCTTACGTGGCTGATCATACAATGATCACATAGCTACCATGTACTGGTCACGTGACTGATCATGCACTGATCACGTAATTGATCATGCACTGATCACCTGGCTGATCATACACTGATCACGTGACTGATCATGCACTGTTCACGTGACTGATCTTGCACTGATCACGTAGCTATCATGCACTGATCACCTGGCTGATCATGCACTGATACCGTGACTGAGCATGGACTGATCACATGACTATCATGTAGTGATCACGTGACTTAATGGCGCTGATCATGTGACTGATCATGCGCTGATCATGTTTGCTATCATACACTGATCATGTGCCTCTGGAGGCAATAAACAAAGAGCTGAGTAGGCACGAATCAAACAGTCAGCAGGCAATAATCATGGAACTCAGCTGTGAAGAATCATGCTGCTCAGCTGGCAATAATCAAGCAGCTGAGCAGGTAGGAATTACGCAGCACAGCTGGCAATTGTCAAGCAGATGACAGGCAGGAATTGTGCAGCTCAGCTGGAAATTGTCAAGCAGATGAGCAGACAGTAGTCACGCAGCTCAGCAGGCCCTGATCACGTGACTGAGCATGTAATGATCACGTGGCTGATCATACACTGATCACGTGATTGATCATGCACTGATCACTTGGATATCATGCACTGATCACGTGGCTGATCATACACTGTTCACGTGTCTGACCATGCACTGCTCACGTGGCTGATCATACCCTGCTCACGTAACTGATCATGCACTGATCACGTGGCTATCATGCACTGATCACGTGGCTATCATGCACTGATCACGTGGCTGAACATTCACTGATCACGTGGCTGATCACACACTGCTCACGTAACTGATCATGCACTGATCACGTGGCTATCATGCACTGATCACGTGACTGAACATGCAATGTTCACGTGGCTGATCACACACCTGTCACGTGACTGATCATGCACTGATCACGTGGCACTCATGCACTGATCACATGGCTGATCATACTCTGCTCACGTAACTGATCATGCACACATCACGTGGCTATCATGCACTGCTCACGTGGCTGGTCATGCAATGATCACGTAGATACCTTTTACTGGTCACGTGACTGATCATGCACAGATCACGTAAATGATCATGCACTGTTCACGTGACTGATCATGTACTGATCACGTGACTGATCATGCACTGATCACGTGGCTATCATGCTCTGCTAACGTGGCTGATCATGCAATGATCATGTAGCAACCATGTACTGGTCATGTGACTGATCATGCACTGATCACGTAATTGATCCTGCACTGATCACGTGGCTCATCATGCACTAATCACGTGACTGTTCACGCACTGATCACTTGACTGATCATGCAATGATCACGTGGCTATAATGCACTGATCACGTGGCTGATCATACACTGTTCACGTGCCTGGTCATGCACAGATCACGTGACTAACCATGAACTGATCTCGTGGCTATAATTCACTGATCACGTGGATATCATGCACTGATTATGTGCCTGTCATGCACAGATCACGTGATTAATCATGAAGTGATCACGTAGGTATCATGCACTGATCACGTGGCTGATTATACACTGTTCACGCGTCTGATCATGCACTGATCACGTGGCTGATCATACACTGCTCACGTAGCTGATCATGCACTGATCACGTGTCTATCATGCAGTGCTCACGTGGCTGATCCTGCAATGATCACGTAGCTAAAATGTACTGGTCACATGACTGATCATGCAATGGTAACGTAATTGATCATGCACTAATCACGGGACTGATCATGCACTGATCACCTGACTATCATACACTGCTTACGTGGCTGATCATACAATGATCACATAGCTACCATGTACTGGTCACGTGACTGATCATGCACTGATCACGTAATTGATCATGCACTGATCACGTGGCTGATCATACACTGATCACGTGACTGATCATGCACTGTTCACGTGACTGATCTTGCACTGATCACGTAGCTATCATGCACTGATCACCTGGCTGATCATGCACTGATACCGTGACTGAGCATGGACTGATCACATGACTATCATGTAGTGATCACGTGACTTAATGGCGCTGATCATGTGACTGATCATGCGCTGATCATGTTTGCTATCATACACTGATCATGTGCCTCTGGAGGCAATAAACAAAGAGCTGAGTAGGCACGAATCAAACAGTCAGCAGGCAATAATCATGGAACTCAGCTGTGAAGAATCATGCTGCTCAGCTGGCAATAATCAAGCAGCTGAGCAGGTAGGAATTACGCAGCACAGCTGGCAATTGTCAAGCAGATGACAGGCAGGAATTGTGCAGCTCAGCTGGAAATTGTCAAGCAGATGAGCAGACAGTAGTCACGCAGCTCAGCAGGCCCTGATCACGTGACTGAGCATGTAATGATCACGTGGCTGATCATACACTGATCACGTGATTGATCATGCACTGATCACTTGGATATCATGCACTGATCACGTGGCTGATCATACACTGTTCACGTGTCTGACCATGCACTGCTCACGTGGCTGATCATACCCTGCTCACGTAACTGATCATGCACTGATCACGTGGCTATCATGCACTGATCACGTGGCTATCATGCACTGATCACGTGGCTGAACATTCACTGATCACGTGGCTGATCACACACTGCTCACGTAACTGATCATGCACTGATCACGTGGCTATCATGCACTGATCACGTGACTGAACATGCAGTGTTCACGTGGCTGATCACACACCTGTCACGTGACTGATCATGCACTGATCACGTGGCACTCATGCACTGATCACATGGCTGATCATACTCTGCTCACGTAACTGATCATGCACACATCACGTGGCTATCATGCACTGCTCACGTGGCTGGTCATGCAATGATCACGTAGATACCTTTTACTGGTCACGTGACTGATCATGCACAGATCACGTAAATGATCATGCACTGTTCACGTGACTGATCATGTACTGATCACGTGACTGATCATGCACTGATCACGTGGCTATCATGCTCTGCTAACGTGGCTGATCATGCAATGATCATGTAGCAACCATGTACTGGTCATGTGACTGATCATGCACTGATCACGTAATTGATCCTGCACTGATCACGTGGCTCATCATGCACTAATCACGTGACTGTTCACGCACTGATCACTTGACTGATCATGCAATGATCACGTGGCTATAATGCACTGATCACGTGGCTGATCATACACTGTTCACGTGCCTGGTCATGCACAGATCACGTGACTAACCATGAACTGATCTCGTGGCTATAATTCACTGATCACGTGGATATCATGCACTGATTATGTGCCTGTCATGCACAGATCACGTGATTAATCATGAAGTGATCACGTAGGTATCATGCACTGATCACGTGGCTGATTATACACTGTTCACGTGTCTGATCATGCACTGATCACGTGGCTGATCATACACTGCTCACGTAGCTGATCATGCACTGATCACGTGTCTATCATGCAGTGCTCACGTGGCTGATCCTGCAATGATCACGTAGCTAAAATGTACTGGTCACATGACTGATCATGCAATGGTAACGTAATTGATCATGCACTAATCACGGGACTGATCATGCACTGATCACCTGACTATCATACACTGCTTACGTGGCTGATCATACAATGATCACATAGCTACCATGTACTGGTCACGTGACTGATCATGCACTGATCACGTAATTGATCATGCACTGATCACGTGGCTGATCATACACTGATCACGTGACTGATCATGCACTGTTCACGTGACTGATCTTGCACTGATCACGTAGCTATCATGCACTGATCACCTGGCTGATCATGCACTGATACCGTGACTGAGCATGGACTGATCACATGACTATCATGTAGTGATCACGTGACTTAATGGCGCTGATCATGTGACTGATCATGCGCTGATCATGTTTGCTATCATACACTGATCATGTGCCTCTGGAGGCAATAAACAAAGAGCTGAGTAGGCACGAATCAAACAGTCAGCAGGCAATAATCATGGAACTCAGCTGTGAAGAATCATGCTGCTCAGCTGGCAATAATCAAGCAGCTGAGCAGGTAGGAATTACGCAGCACAGCTGGCAATTGTCAAGCAGATGACAGGCAGGAATTGTGCAGCTCAGCTGGAAATTGTCAAGCAGATGAGCAGACAGTAGTCACGCAGCTCAGCAGGCCCTGATCACGTGACTGAGCATGTAATGATCACGTGGCTTGGCTGATCATACACTGATCACGTGATTGATCATGCACTGATCACTTGGATATCATGCACTGATCACGTGGCTGATCATACACTGTTCACGTGTCTGACCATGCACTGCTCACGTGGCTGATCATACCCTGCTCACGTAACTGATCATGCACTGATCACGTGGCTATCATGCACTGATCACGTGGCTATCATGCACTGATCACGTGGCTGAACATTCACTGATCACGTGGCTGATCACACACTGCTCACGTAACTGATCATGCACTGATCACGTGGCTATCATGCACTGATCACGTGACTGAACATGCAGTGTTCACGTGGCTGATCACACACCTGTCACGTGACTGATCATGCACTGATCACGTGGCACTCATGCACTGATCACATGGCTGATCATACTCTGCTCACGTAACTGATCATGCACACATCACGTGGCTATCATGCACTGCTCACGTGGCTGGTCATGCAATGATCACGTAGATACCTTTTACTGGTCACGTGACTGATCATGCACAGATCACGTAAATGATCATGCACTGTTCACGTGACTGATCATGTACTGATCACGTGACTGATCATGCACTGATCACGTGGCTATCATGCTCTGCTAACGTGGCTGATCATGCAATGATCATGTAGCAACCATGTACTGGTCATGTGACTGATCATGCACTGATCACGTAATTGATCCTGCACTGATCACGTGGCTCATCATGCACTAATCACGTGACTGTTCACGCACTGATCACTTGACTGATCATGCAATGATCACGTGGCTATAATGCACTGATCACGTGGCTGATCATACACTGTTCACGTGCCTGGTCATGCACAGATCACGTGACTAACCATGAACTGATCTCGTGGCTATAATTCACTGATCACGTGGATATCATGCACTGATTATGTGCCTGTCATGCACAGATCACGTGATTAATCATGAAGTGATCACGTAGGTATCATGCACTGATCACGTGGCTGATTATACACTGTTCACGTGTCTGATCATGCACTGATCACGTGGCTGATCATACACTGCTCACGTAGCTGATCATGCACTGATCACGTGTCTATCATGCAGTGCTCACGTGGCTGATCCTGCAATGATCACGTAGCTAAAATGTACTGGTCACATGACTGATCATGCAATGGTAACGTAATTGATCATGCACTAATCACGGGACTGATCATGCACTGATCACCTGACTATCATACACTGCTTACGTGGCTGATCATACAATGATCACATAGCTACCATGTACTGGTCACGTGACTGATCATGCACTGATCACGTAATTGATCATGCACTGATCACCTGGCTGATCATACACTGATCACGTGACTGATCATGCACTGTTCACGTGACTGATCTTGCACTGATCACGTAGCTATCATGCACTGATCACCTGGCTGATCATGCACTGATACCGTGACTGAGCATGGACTGATCACATGACTATCATGTAGTGATCACGTGACTTAATGGCGCTGATCATGTGACTGATCATGCGCTGATCATGTTTGCTATCATACACTGATCATGTGCCTCTGGAGGCAATAAACAAAGAGCTGAGTAGGCACGAATCAAACAGTCAGCAGGCAATAATCATGGAACTCAGCTGTGAAGAATCATGCTGCTCAGCTGGCAATAATCAAGCAGCTGAGCAGGTAGGAATTACGCAGCACAGCTGGCAATTGTCAAGCAGATGACAGGCAGGAATTGTGGCAGCTCAGCTGGAAATTGTCAAGCAGATGAGCAGACAGTAGTCACGCAGCTCAGCAGGCCCTGATCACGTGACTGAGCATGTAATGATCACGTGGCTGATCATACACTGATCACGTGATTGATCATGCACTGATCACTTGGATATCATGCACTGATCACGTGGCTGATCATACACTGTTCACGTGTCTGACCATTGCACTGCTCACGTGGCTGATCATACACTGCTCACGTAACTGATCATGCACTGATCACGTGGCTATCATGCACTGATCACGTGGCTATCATGCACTGATCACGTGGCTGAACATTCACTGATCACGTGGCTGATCACCACACTGCTCACGTAACTGATCATGCACTGATCACGTGGCTATCATGCACTGTGACTGAACATGCAGTGTTCACGTGGCTGATCACACACCTGTCACGTGACTGATCATGCACTGATCACGTGGCACTCATGCACTGATCACATGCTGATCATACTCTGCTCACGTAAACTATCATGCACACATCACGTGGCTATCATGCACTGCTCACGTGGCTGGTCATGCAATGATCACGTATATACCTTTTACTGGTCACGTGACTGATCATGCACCAGATCACGTAATGATCATTGCACTTTCACGTGACTGATCATGTACTGATCACGTGACTGATATGCACTGATCACGTGGCTATCATGCTCTGCTAACGTGCTGATCATGCATGATCATTAGCAACCATGTACTGGTCATGTGACTGATCATGCACTGATCACGTAATTGATCCTGCACTGATCACGTGGCTCATCATGCACTAATCACGTGACTGTTCACGCACTGATCACTTGACTGATCATGCAATGATCACGTGGCTATAATGCACTGATCACGTGGCTGATCATACACTGTTCACGTGCCTGGTCATGCACAGATCACGTGACTAACCATGAACTGATCTCGTGGCTATAATTCACTGATCACGTGGATATCATGCACTGATTATGTGCCTGTCATGCACAGATCACGTGATTAATCATGAAGTGATCACGTAGGTATCATGCACTGATCACGTGGCTGATTATACACTGTTCACGTGTCTGATCATGCACTGATCACGTGGCTGATCATACACTGCTCACGTAGCTGATCATGCACTGATCACGTGTCTATCATGCAGTGCTCACGTGGCTGATCCTGCAATGATCACGTAGCTAAAATGTACTGGTCACATGACTGATCATGCAATGGTAACGTAATTGATCATGCACTAATCACGGGACTGATCATGCACTGATCACCTGACTATCATACACTGCTTACGTGGCTGATCATACAATGATCACATAGCTACCATGTACTGGTCACGTGACTGATCATGCACTGATCACGTAATTGATCATGCACTGATCACCTGGCTGATCATACACTGATCACGTGACTGATCATGCACTGTTCACGTGACTGATCTTGCACTGATCACGTAGCTATCATGCACTGATCACCTGGCTGATCATGCACTGATACCGTGACTGAGCATGGACTGATCACATGACTATCATGTAGTGATCACGTGACTTAATGGCGCTGATCATGTGACTGATCATGCGCTGATCATGTTTGCTATCATACACTGATCATGTGCCTCTGGAGGCAATAAACAAAGAGCTGAGTAGGCACGAATCAAACAGTCAGCAGGCAATAATCATGGAACTCAGCTGTGAAGAATCATGCTGCTCAGCTGGCAATAATCAAGCAGCTGAGCAGGTAGGAATTACGCAGCACAGCTGGCAATTGTCAAGCAGATGACAGGCAGGAATTGTGCAGCTCAGCTGGAAATTGTCAAGCAGATGAGCAGACAGTAGTCACGCAGCTCAGCAGGCCCTGATCACGTGACTGAGCATGTAATGATCACGTGGCTGATCATACACTGATCACGTGATTGATCATGCACTGATCACTTGGATATCATGCACTGATCACGTGGCTGATCATACACTGTTCACGTGTCTGACCATGCACTGCTCACGTGGCTGATCATACACTGCTCACGTAACTGATCATGCACTGATCACGTGGCTATCATGCACTGATCACGTGGCTATCATGCACTGATCACGTGGCTGAACATTCACTGATCACGTGGCTGATCACACACTGCTCACGTAACTGATCATGCACTGATCACGTGGCTATCATGCACTGATCACGTGACTGAACATGCAATGTTCACGTGGCTGATCACACACCTGTCACGTGACTGATCATGCACTGATCACGTGGCACTCATGCACTGATCACATGGCTGATCATACTCTGCTCACGTAACTGATCATGCACACATCACGTGGCTATCATGCACTGCTCACGTGGCTGGTCATGCAATGATCACGTAGATACCTTTTACTGGTCACGTGACTGATCATGCACAGATCACGTAAATGATCATGCACTGTTCACGTGACTGATCATGTACTGATCACGTGACTGATCATGCACTGATCACGTGGCTATCATGCTCTGCTAACGTGGCTGATCATGCAATGATCATGTAGCAACCATGTACTGGTCATGTGACTGATCATGCACTGATCACGTAATTGATCCTGCACTGATCACGTGGCTCATCATGCACTAATCACGTGACTGTTCACGCACTGATCACTTGACTGATCATGCAATGATCACGTGGCTATAATGCACTGATCACGTGGCTGATCATACACTGTTCACGTGCCTGGTCATGCACAGATCACGTGACTAACCATGAACTGATCTCGTGGCTATAATTCACTGATCACGTGGATATCATGCACTGATTATGTGCCTGTCATGCACAGATCACGTGATTAATCATGAAGTGATCACGTAGGTATCATGCACTGATCACGTGGCTGATTATACACTGTTCACGTGTCTGATCATGCACTGATCACGTGGCTGATCATACACTGCTCACGTAGCTGATCATGCACTGATCACGTGTCTATCATGCAGTGCTCACGTGGCTGATCCTGCATGATCACGTAGCTAAAATGTACTGGTCACATGACTGATCATGCAATGGTAACGTAATTGATCATGCACTAATCACGGGACTGATCATGCACTGATCACCTGACTATCATACACTGCTTACGTGGCTGATCATACAATGATCACATAGCTACCATGTACTGGTCACGTGACTGATCATGCACTGATCACGTAATTGATCATGCACTGATCACCTGGCTGATCATACACTGATCACGTGACTGATCATGCACTGTTCACGTGACTGATCTTGCACTGATCACGTAGCTATCATGCACTGATCACCTGGCTGATCATGCACTGATACCGTGACTGAGCATGGACTGATCACATGACTATATGTAGTGATCACGTGACTTAATGGCGCTGATCATGTGACTGATCATGCGCTGATCATGTTTGCTATCATACACTGATCATGTGCCTCTGGAGGCAATAAACAAAGAGCTGAGTAGGCACGAATCAAACAGTCAGCAGGCAATAATCATGGAACTCAGCTGTGAAGAATCATGCTGCTCAGCTGGCAATAATCAAGCAGCTGAGCAGGTAGGAATTACGCAGCACAGCTGCAATTTGTCAAGCAGATGACAGGCAGGAATTGTGCAGCTCAGCTGGAAATTGTCAAGCAGATGAGCAGACAGTAGTCACGCAGCTCAGCAGGCCCTGACTCAGCGATGACCCTGAAGCATGTAATGATACAGCGTGGCTGACTCAATACACTGAATCACGTGGATTGATCATGCACTGATCACTTGGATATCATGCACTGATCACGTGGCTGATCATACACTGTTCACGTGCTCGACATGCATGGCTCACGATGCTGATCATACACGCCCACGTAACTAGATACATGCACTGATCACGGGCTAATCATAGCAACTGATCACGTGTGGCTCAGCACTGATCACCGTGGCTGAACATTCACTGAATTTCCGAATGGACAAGATCACACCTGCCACGTAACTTGATCATGCACTGATCACAAGTGGACTGAACATGCAATGTTCACGTGGCTATCACACACCTGTACTGGATGATCATTGCACTGATCCGTGGATGCTGAACATTCACTACACTTGGCTGATCACACACTGTACGTAACTGATCATGCACGATCACTGGCACTCATGCACTATCAAGGCTGATCATATTCGCTCACGTAACTATATGCACACAGCACTGCTATCATTCACTGATCACGTGACTGAAATGCAATGTTCACGTGGCTGATCACACACCTGTCACGTGACTGATCATGCACTGATCACGTGGCACTCA
>NW_020191320.1:0-18959 GCF_002263795.3 Bos taurus
TTGTTTAATTTGATTAATATGGTGTCTTGGGGTGTTTTCTCTATGGTTTATCCTGTTTGGGGGCTTTTTTCCTCGATTACGGCGGATTCTCGAGTACGACGGAATCAGAGCCTCTGTGTGGGCCCAGGCAAGTCCAATCTTCCCATTCGAGTTGCGAAGGAAAGCTGGGCATTGCTCTCGAGTGACTGCAGGGCCAATAGACCTCATCTAGGCTTGTGTCCAGAAGCCAATGTTCCTCTCCAGGGGCGACAGGGATCTCGGGGGTTGCATTCCAGAGCACCGGGGAACAGGCATTCCTCTCGAGTGGAAGCAAGAACCCCCTCTCCTCGAATCGCGACGGGTATCTCTTGGAGCTCACTGGTGGACTCAAGGGAGTCAAGCCTCCTGAGGCGTTGGAGAGAGGCGCGAGATTGGTCTCTAGGCCATGCAGGAGACGAAGGCCCTCATCTCTCGATGACGGGGGAATCTCCGGGGTATGTTCTCCGCGGCGGCGGCCCCAGTGTGCGGTTTCTCACGAGGTACGACGGCGAGGTCAGTGAGCCTCTCGTGGGGCGCCAGGGAAGTCGGGTCTCCATGCGAGTGGCGAGGGGGAGCGCGTCATTGCTCCCGAGCCATGGGAGGGGACTCTGGCCTCGAGACGTGTTGAAGAAGGTCTCTCGAGGTCTTTCCCGGGTTGAGGCAGGAAACCCTGGGTTCCCTCGACTTGTGCAGGTGACCTCAGGGGGCTTCTCATGGTGGCTCTGAGAGGCCAGGGAAACTGGAGGTGGGAGGGGCCTCTCGGGACTCCACTGGGTTTGGTGCATTGGAAGAGGGCCTCATCTCCAGTTGAGGCAGGAACCGCAGGGTACCTCTGATTTCAGACTCCGATCGCAGGGTCCCTGCAGACTGGGGACAGGAGAGTCAGGCCTCGTCTTGGGTTGAGGCATGGAACTCCGCTTGCCTCTCGAGATGTCCCCGGGGAGAGAGGCCGCTTGTCGAGCTGTCTTTGGAACCTGGGGTTTTTTTCCGAACGATGCACGGAAAAACTGCCCCTTCGTGTTGACTTCATTCACAGGGTGGAGTTCGGAGAGGTGTCCGGGCATCGGGTTCTTATCAAGAGGGGACCGGGAAATCGGGGTCCTACGGAATGTGGAACCACCCACGAGGCCACGTCTGGAATGTCTTCGTGAGACCGGCCTCATCCTGAGGTGCGACCGGAAGGTCGGGAACCCCTTCCAGACAAAGCAGGGGAGTCGACCCTCCGTCCAGATCAGGAGGGGAGAAAGGGCTCAGAGGAGGGGGTGCCGGAAAACCTCAGGGTTCCTCTCGAGGGAGACCGGGATTTCGGGGAACTTTGTGGGTCGCATCAAGGGTGCCAAGTGCCCTTTCGACCTCCAATTCCTAACGTGGGACTTCTCCTGAGGCGCTGTAGCGGGAAAGGGCTTCATCTTGCGATGACGGGGGAGCCACGTGGTTTTTCTCGAGTTACGGCGGGATTCTCGAGTTACGACGGGGAATTCAGGATGCCTCTTGTGTTGGCCCAGGCAAGTCCAATCTTCCATTCGAGTTGCGAAGGAAAGCTGGGCATTGCTCTCGAGTGACTGCAGGGCCAATAGACCTCATCTAGGCTTGTGTCCAGAAGCCAATGTTCCTCTCCAGGGGCGACAGGGATCTCGGGGTTGCATTCCAGACGCACCCGGGGAGACAGGCATTCATCTCGAGTGGAAGCAAAGAACCCCGCTCTGCTCTCGAATCGCGACGGGTATCTCTTGGAGCTCACTGGGTGGACTCAAGGGAGTCAAGCCTCCTGAGGCGTTTGGAGAGAGGCCGCGAGATTGGTCTCTAGGCCATGCAGGAGACGAAGGCCCTCATCTCTCGATGACGGGGGAATCTCGGGGTTGTTCTCGAGCGGCGGCCCCAGTGTGCGGTTTCTCACGAGGTACGACGGCGAGGTCAGTGAGCCTCTCGTGGGGCGCCAGGGAAGTCGGGTCTCCATGCGAGTGGCGAGGGGGAGCGCGTCATTGCTCCCGAGCCATGGGAGGGGACTCTGGCCTCGAGACGTGTTGAAGAAGGTCTCTCGAGGTCTTTCCCGGGTTGAGGCAGGAAACCCTGGGTTCCCTCGACTTGTGCAGGTGACCTCAGGGGGCTTCTCATGGTGGCTCTGAGAGGCCAGGGAAACTGGAGGTGGGAGGGGCCTCTCGGGACTCCACTGGGTTTGGTGCATTGGAAGAGGGCCTCATCTCCAGTTGAGGCAGGAACCGCAGGGTACCTCTGATTTCAGACTCCGATCGCAGGGTCCCTGCAGACTGGGGACAGGAGAGTCAGGCCTCGTCTTGGGTTGAGGCATGGAACTCCGCTTGCCTCTCGAGATGTCCCCGGGGAGAGAGGCCGCTTGTCGAGCTGTCTTTGGAACCTGGGGTTTTTTTCCGAACGATGCACGGAAAAACTGCCCCTTCGTGTTGACTTCATTCACAGGGTGGAGTTCGGAGAGGTGTCCGGGCATCGGGTTCTTATCAAGAGGGGACCGGGAAATCGGGGTCCTACGGAATGTGGAACCACCCACGAGGCCACGTCTGGAATGTCTTCGTGAGACCGGCCTCATCCTGAGGTGCGACCGGAAGGTCGGGAACCCCTTCCAGACAAAGCAGGGGAGTCGACCCTCCCGTCCAGATCAGGAGGGGAGAAAGGGCTCAGAGGAGGGGGTGCCGGAAAACCTCAGGGTTCCTCTCGAGGGAGACCGGGATTTCGGGGAACTTTGTGGGTCGCATCAAGGGTGCCAAGTGCCCTTTCGACCTCCAATTCCTAACGTGGGACTTCTCCTGAGGCGCTGTAGCGGGAAAGGGCTTCATCTTGCGATGACGGGGGAGCCACGTGGTTTTTCTCGAGTTACGGCGGGATTCTCGAGTTACGACGGGGAATTCAGGATGCCTCTTGTGTTGGCCCAGGCAAGTCCAATCTTCCACTCGAGTTGCGAAGGAAAGCTGGGCATTGCTCTCGAGTGACTGCAGGGCCAATAGACCTCATCTAGGCTTGTGTCCAGAAGCCAATGTTCCTCTCCAGGGGCGACAGGGATCTCGGGGTTGCATTCCAGACGCACCCGGGGAGACAGGCATTCATCTCGAGTGGAAGCAAAGAACCCCGCTCTGCTCTCGAATCGCGACGGGTATCTCTTGGAGCTCACTGGGTGGACTCAAGGGAGTCAAGCCTCCTGAGGCGTTTGGAGAGAGGCCGCGAGATTGGTCTCTAGGCCATGCAGGAGACGAAGGCCCTCATCTCTCGATGACGGGGGAATCTCGGGGTTGTTCTCGAGCGGCGGCCCCAGTGTGCGGTTTCTCACGAGGTACGACGGCGAGGTCAGTGAGCCTCTCGTGGGGCGCCAGGGAAGTCGGGTCTCCATGCGAGTGGCGAGGGGGAGCGCGTCATTGCTCCCGAGCCATGGGAGGGGACTCTGGCCTCGAGACGTGTTGAAGAAGGTCTCTCGAGGTCTTTCCCGGGTTGAGGCAGGAAACCCTGGGTTCCCTCGACTTGTGCAGGTGACCTCAGGGGGCTTCTCATGGTGGCTCTGAGAGGCCAGGGAAACTGGAGGTGGGAGGGGCCTCTCGGGACTCCACTGGGTTTGGTGCATTGGAAGAGGGCCTCATCTCCAGTTGAGGCAGGAACCGCAGGGTACCTCTGATTTCAGACTCCGATCGCAGGGTCCCTGCAGACTGGGGACAGGAGAGTCAGGCCTCGTCTTGGGTTGAGGCATGGAACTCCGCTTGCCTCTCGAGATGTCCCCGGGGAGAGAGGCCGCTTGTCGAGCTGTCTTTGGAACCTGGGGTTTTTTTCCGAACGATGCACGGAAAAACTGCCCCTTCGTGTTGACTTCATTCACAGGGTGGAGTTCGGAGAGGTGTCCGGGCATCGGGTTCTTATCAAGAGGGGACCGGGAAATCGGGGTCCTACGGAATGTGGAACCACCCACGAGGCCACGTCTGGAATGTCTTCGTGAGACCGGCCTCATCCTGAGGTGCGACCGGAAGGTCGGGAACCCCTTCCAGACAAAGCAGGGGAGTCGACCCTCCCGTCCAGATCAGGAGGGGAGAAAGGGCTCAGAGGAGGGGGTGCCGGAAAACCTCAGGGTTCCTCTCGAGGGAGACCGGGATTTCGGGGAACTTTGTGGGTCGCATCAAGGGTGCCAAGTGCCCTTTCGACCTCCAATTCCTAACGTGGGACTTCTCCTGAGGCGCTGTAGCGGGAAAGGGCTTCATCTTGCGATGACGGGGGAGCCACGTGGTTTTTCTCGAGTTACGGCGGGATTCTCGAGTTACGACGGGGAATTCAGGATGCCTCTTGTGTTGGCCCAGGCAAGTCCAATCTTCCATTCGAGTTGCGAAGGAAAGCTGGGCATTGCTCTCGAGTGACTGCAGGGCCAATAGACCTCATCTAGGCTTGTGTCCAGAAGCCAATGTTCCTCTCCAGGGGCGACAGGGATCTCGGGGTTGCATTCCAGACGCACCCGGGGAGACAGGCATTCATCTCGAGTGGAAGCAAAGAACCCCGCTCTGCTCTCGAATCGCGACGGGTATCTCTTGGAGCTCACTGGGTGGACTCAAGGGAGTCAAGCCTCCTGAGGCGTTTGGAGAGAGGCCGCGAGATTGGTCTCTAGGCCATGCAGGAGACGAAGGCCCTCATCTCTCGATGACGGGGGAATCTCGGGGTTGTTCTCGAGCGGCGGCCCCAGTGTGCGGTTTCTCACGAGGTACGACGGCGAGGTCAGTGAGCCTCTCGTGGGGCGCCAGGGAAGTCGGGTCTCCATGCGAGTGGCGAGGGGGAGCGCGTCATTGCTCCCGAGCCATGGGAGGGGACTCTGGCCTCGAGACGTGTTGAAGAAGGTCTCTCGAGGTCTTTCCCGGGTTGAGGCAGGAAACCCTGGGTTCCCTCGACTTGTGCAGGTGACCTCAGGGGGCTTCTCATGGTGGCTCTGAGAAGCCAGGGAAACTGGAGGTGGGAGGGGCCTCTCGGGACTCCACTGGGTTTGGTGCATTGGAAGAGGGCCTCATCTCCAGTTGAGGCAGGAACCGCAGGGTACCTCTGATTTCAGACTCCGATCGCAGGGTCCCTGCAGACTGGGGACAGGAGAGTCAGGCCTCGTCTTGGGTTGAGGCATGGAACTCCGCTTGCCTCTCGAGATGTCCCCGGGGAGAGAGGCCGCTTGTCGAGCTGTCTTTGGAACCTGGGGTTTTTTTCCGAACGATGCACGGAAAAACTGCCCCTTCGTGTTGACTTCATTCACAGGGTGGAGTTCGGAGAGGTGTCCGGGCATCGGGTTCTTATCAAGAGGGGACCGGGAAATCGGGGTCCTACGGAATGTGGAACCACCCACGAGGCCACGTCTGGAATGTCTTCGTGAGACCGGCCTCATCCTGAGGTGCGACCGGAAGGTCGGGAACCCCTTCCAGACAAAGCAGGGGAGTCGACCCTCCCGTCCAGATCAGGAGGGGAGAAAGGGCTCAGAGGAGGGGGTGCCGGAAAACCTCAGTGTTCCTCTCGAGGGAGACCGGGATTTCGGGGAACTTTGTGGGTCGCATCAAGGGTGCCAAGTGCCCTTTCGACCTCCAATTCCTAACGTGGGACTTCTCCTGAGGCGCTGTAGCGGGAAAGGGCTTCATCTTGCGATGACGGGGGAGCCACGTGGTTTTTCTCGAGTTACGGCGGGATTCTCGAGTTACGACGGGGAATTCAGGATGCCTCTTGTGTTGGCCCAGGCAAGTCCAATCTTCCATTCGAGTTGCGAAGGAAAGCTGGGCATTGCTCTCGAGTGACTGCAGGGCAATAGACCTCATCTAGGCTTGTGTCCAGAAGCCAATGTTCCTCTCCAGGGGCGACAGGGATCTCGGGGTTGCATTCCAGACGCACCCGGGGAGACAGGCATTCATCTCGAGTGGAAGCAAAGAACCCCGCTCTGCTCTCGAATCGCGACGGGTATCTCTTGGAGCTCACTGGGTGGACTCAAGGGAGTCAAGCCTCCTGAGCGTTTGGAGAGAGGCGCGAGATTGGTCTCTAGGCCATGCAGGAGACGAAGGTCCTCTCCTGGGGCTGAGATGGCGTTTCGAGGATTGATCCTTGATCATTATGTAGTGACTTCTTTGTCTCTTTTCACAGCCTTTGTTTTAAAGTCTAATTTATCTGATACGAGTATTGTCACTCCTGCTTTCTTTTGGTCCCAATTTGCATGGAAAATCTTTTTCCAGCCCTTCACTTTCAGTCTGTATGTGTCCCCTGTTTTGAGTGGGTCTCTTGTAGACAACATATGTAAGGGTCTTGTTTTTGTATCCATTCAGCCAGTCTTTGTCTTTTGGTTGGGGCATTCAACCCATTTACGTTTAAGGTAATTACTAATAAGTATGATCCCGTTGCATTTACTTTATTGTTTTGGGTTCGAGTTTATACACCATTTTTTGTGTTTCCTGTCTAAGAGATATCCTTTAGTATTTGCTGGAGAGCAGGTTTGGTGGTGCAGAATTCTCTCAGCTTTTGCTTGTCTGAAAGCTTTTGATTTCTCCTTCATACTTGAATGAGATCCTTGCTGGGTACAATAATCTGGGGTGTAGGTTTATTTTCTTCATCATTTTAAGTATGTCTTGCCATTCCTCCTGGCTTGAAGAGGTTCTATGAAAGATCAGCTGTTATCCTTATGGGAATTCCCTTGTGTGTTATTTGTTTGTTTTCCCTTGCTGCTTTTAATATTTGTTCTTTGTGTTTGATCTTTGTTAATTTGATTAATATGTGTCTTGGGGTGTTTCTCCTAGGGTTTATCCTGTTTGGGGGTTTTCTCGAGTTACGGCGGGTTCTCGAGTTACGAGGGGAATTCAGGATCAGATCAAACACAAAGAACAAATATTAAAGCAGCAAGGAAAAACAACAAATAACACACAAGGGAATTCCCATAAGGATAACAGCTGATCTTCAATAGAACCTCTTCAAGCCAGGAGGGAATGGCAAGACATACTTAAAATGATGAAAGAAAATAACCTACACCCCAGATTATTGTACCCAGCAAGGATCTCATTCAAATGAAGAGAGAAATCAAAAGCTTTTCAGACAAGCAAAAGCTGAGAGAATTCTGCACCACCAAACCTGCTCTCCAGCAAATACAAAGGATATTCTCTAGACAGGAAACACAAAAATGGTGTATAAACTCGAACCCAAAACAATAAAGGTAGATAAATGGCAACGGGATCATACTTATTAGTAATTACCTTAAACGTAAATGGGTTGAATGCCCCAACCAAAAGACAAAGACTGGCTGAATGGATACAAAAACAAGACCCTTACATATGTTGTCTACAAGAGACCCACCTCAAAACAGGGGACACATACAGACTGAAAGTGAAGGGCTGGAAAAAGATTTTCCATGCAAATTGGGACCAAAAGAAAGCAGGAGTGACAATACTCGTATCAGATAAATTAGACTTTAAAACAAAGGCTGTGAAAAGAGACAAAGAAGGTCACTACATAATGATCAAAGGATCAATCCAAGAAGAAGATATAACAATTATAAATATATATCCACCCAACATGGGAGCTCCAAGAGATACCCGTCGCGATTCGAGAGCAGAGCGGGGTTCTTTGCTTCCACTCGAGATGAATGCCTGTCTCCCCGGGTGCGTCTGGAATGCAACCCCGAGATCCCTGTCGCCCCTGGAGAGGAACATTGGCTTCTGGACACAAGCCTAGATGAGGTCTATTGGCCCTGCAGTCACTCGAGAGCAATGCCCAGCTTTCCTTCGCAACTCGAATGGAAGATTGGACTTGCCTGGGCCAACACAAGAGGCATCCTGAATTCCCCGTCGTAACTCGAGAATCCCGCCGTAACTCGAGAAAAACCACGTGGCTCCCCCGTCATCGCAAGATGAAGCCCTTTCCCGCTACAGCGTCTCAGGAGAAGTCCCACGTTAGGAATTGGAGGTCGAAAGGGCACTTGGCACCCTTGATGCGACCCACAAAGTTCCCCGAAATCCCGGTCTCCCTCGAGAGGAACACTGAGGTTTTCCGGCACCCCCTCCTCTGAGCCCTTTCTCCCCTCCTGATCTGGACAGGAGGGTCGACTCCCCTGCTTTGTCTGGAAGGGGTTCCCGACCTTCCGGTCGCACCTCAGGATGAGGCCGGTCTCACGAAGACATTCCAGACGTGGCCTCGTGGGTGGTTCCACATTCCGTAGGACCCCGATTTCCCGGTCCCCTCTTGATAAGAACCCGATGCCCGGACACCTCTCCGAACTCCACCCTGTGAATGAAGTCAACACGAAGGGGCAGTTTTTCCGTGCATCGTTCGGAAAAAACCCCAGGTTCCAAATACAGCTGGACAAGCGGCCTCTCTCCCCGGGGACATCTCGAGAGGCAAGCGGAGTTCCATGCCTCAACCCAAGACGAGGCCTGACTCTCCTGTCCCCAGTCTGCAGGGACCCTGCGATCGGAGTCTGAAATCAGAGGTACCCTGCGGTTCCTGCCTCAACTGGAGATGAGGCCCTCTGCCAATGCACCAAACCCAGTGGGGTCCCGAGAGGCCCCTCCCACCTCCAGTTTCCCTGGCTTCTCAGAGCCACCATGAGAAGCCCCCTGAGGTCACCTGCACAAGTCGAGGGAACCCAGGGTTTCCTGCCTCAACCCGGGAAAGACCTCGAGAGACCTTCTTCAACACGTCTCGAGGCCAGATTCCCCTCCCATGGCTCGGGAGCAATGACGCGCTCCCCCTCGCCACTCGCATGGAGACCCGACTTCCCTGGCGCCCCACGAGAGGCTCACTGACCTCGCCGTCGTACCTCGTGAGAAACCGCACACTGGGGCCGCCGCTCGAGAACAACCCCGAGATTCCCCCGTCATCGAGAGATGAGGGCCTTCGTCTCCTGCATGGCCTAGAGACCAATCTCGCGACCTCTCTCCAAACGCCTCAGGAGGCTTGACTCCCTTGAGTCCACCCAGTGAGCTCCAAGAGATACCCGTCGCGATTCGAGAGCAGAGCGGGGTTCCTTGCTTCCACTCGAGAGGAATGCCTGTCTCCCCGGGTGCGTCTGGAATGCAACCCCGAGATCCCTGTCGCCCCTGGAGAGGAACATTGGCTTCTGGACACAAGCCTAGATGAGGTCTATTGGCCCTGCAGTCACTCGAGAGCAATGCCCAGCTTTCCTTCGCAACTCGAATGGAAGATTGGACTTGCCTGGGCCAACACAAGAGGCATCCTGAATTCCCCGTCGTAACTCGAGAATCCCGCCGTAACTCGAGAAAAACCACGTGGCTCCCCCGTCATCGCAAGATGAAGCCCTTTCCCGCTACAGCGTCTCAGGAGAAGTCCCACGTTAGGAATTGGAGGTCGAAAGGGCACTTGGCACCCTTGATGCGACCCACAAAGTTCCCCGAAATCCCGGTCTCCCTCGAGAGGAACACTGAGGTTTTCCGGCACCCCCTCCTCTGAGCCCTTTCTCCCCTCCTGATCTGGACAGGAGGGTCGACTCCCCTGCTTTGTCTGGAAGGGGTTCCCGACCTTCCGGTCGCACCTCAGGATGAGGCCGGTCTCACGAAGACATTCCAGACGTGGCCTCGTGGGTGGTTCCACATTCCGTAGGACCCCGATTTCCCGGTCCCCTCTTGATAAGAACCCGATGCCCGGACACCTCTCCGAACTCCACCCTGTGAATGAAGTCAACACGAAGGGGCAGTTTTTCCGTGCATCGTTCGGAAAAAACCCCAGGTTCCAAATACAGCTGGACAAGCGGCCTCTCTCCCCGGGGACATCTCGAGAGGCAAGCGGAGTTCCATGCCTCAACCCAAGACGAGGCCTGACTCTCCTGTCCCCAGTCTGCAGGGACCCTGCGATCGGAGTCTGAAATCAGAGGTACCCTGCGGTTCCTGCCTCAACTGGAGATGAGGCCCTCTGCCAATGCACCAAACCCAGTGGGGTCCCGAGAGGCCCCTCCCACCTCCAGTTTCCCTGGCTTCTCAGAGCCACCATGAGAAGCCCCCTGAGGTCACCTGCACAAGTCGAGGGAACCCAGGGTTTCCTGCCTCAACCCGGGAAAGACCTCGAGAGACCTTCTTCAACACGTCTCGAGGCCAGATTCCCCTCCCATGGCTCGGGAGCAATGACGCGCTCCCCCTCGCCACTCGCATGGAGACCCGACTTCCCTGGCGCCCCACGAGAGGCTCACTGACCTCGCCGTCGTACCTCGTGAGAAACCGCACACTGGGGCCGCCGCTCGAGAACAACCCCGAGATTCCCCCGTCATCGAGAGATGAGGGCCTTCGTCTCCTGCATGGCCTAGAGACCAATCTCGCGACCTCTCTCCAAACGCCTCAGGAGGCTTGACTCCCTTGAGTCCACCCAGTGAGCTCCAAGAGATACCCGTCGCGATTCGAGAGCAGAGCGGGGTTCCTTGCTTCCACTCGAGAGGAATGCCTGTCTCCCCGGGTGCGTCTGGAATGCAACCCCGAGATCCCTGTCGCCCCTGGAGAGGAACATTGGCTTCTGGACACAAGCCTAGATGAGGTCTATTGGCCCTGCAGTCACTCGAGAGCAATGCCCAGCTTTCCTTCGCAACTCGAATGGAAGATTGGACTTGCCTGGGCCAACACAAGAGGCATCCTGAATTCCCCGTCGTAACTCGAGAATCCCGCCGTAACTCGAGAAAAACCACGTGGCTCCCCCGTCATCGCAAGATGAAGCCCTTTCCCGCTACAGCGTCTCAGGAGAAGTCCCACGTTAGGAATTGGAGGTCGAAAGGGCACTTGGCACCCTTGATGCGACCCACAAAGTTCCCCGAAATCCCGGTCTCCCTCGAGAGGAACACTGAGGTTTTCCGGCACCCCCTCCTCTGAGCCCTTTCTCCCCTCCTGATCTGGACAGGAGGGTCGACTCCCCTGCTTTGTCTGGAAGGGGTTCCCGACCTTCCGGTCGCACCTCAGGATGAGGCCGGTCTCACGAAGACATTCCAGACGTGGCCTCGTGGGTGGTTCCACATTCCGTAGGACCCCGATTTCCCGGTCCCCTCTTGATAAGAACCCGATGCCCGGACACCTCTCCGAACTCCACCCTGTGAATGAAGTCAACACGAAGGGGCAGTTTTTCCGTGCATCGTTCGGAAAAAACCCCAGGTTCCAAATACAGCTGGACAAGCGGCCTCTCTCCCCGGGGACATCTCGAGAGGCAAGCGGAGTTCCATGCCTCAACCCAAGACGAGGCCTGACTCTCCTGTCCCCAGTCTGCAGGGACCCTGCGATCGGAGTCTGAAATCAGAGGTACCCTGCGGTTCCTGCCTCAACTGGAGATGAGGCCCTCTGCCAATGCACCAAACCCAGTGGGGTCCCGAGAGGCCCCTCCCACCTCCAGTTTCCCTGGCTTCTCAGAGCCACCATGAGAAGCCCCCTGAGGTCACCTGCACAAGTCGAGGGAACCCAGGGTTTCCTGCCTCAACCCGGGAAAGACCTCGAGAGACCTTCTTCAACACGTCTCGAGGCCAGATTCCCCTCCCATGGCTCGGGAGCAATGACGCGCTCCCCCTCGCCACTCGCATGGAGACCCGACTTCCCTGGCGCCCCACGAGAGGCTCACTGACCTCGCCGTCGTACCTCGTGAGAAACCGCACACTGGGGCCGCCGCTCGAGAACAACCCCGAGATTCCCCCGTCATCGAGAGATGAGGGCCTTCGTCTCCTGCATGGCCTAGAGACCAATCTCGCGACCTCTCTCCAAACGCCTCAGGAGGCTTGACTCCCTTGAGTCCACCCAGTGAGCTCCAAGAGATACCCGTCGCGATTCGAGAGCAGAGCGGGGTTCTTTGCTTCCACTCGAGAGGAATGCCTGTCTCCCCGGGTGCGTCTGGAATGCAACCCCGAGATCCCTGTCGCCCCTGGAGAGGAACATTGGCTTCTGGACACAAGCCTAGATGAGGTCTATTGGCCCTGCAGTCACTCGAGAGCAATGCCCAGCTTTCCTTCGCAACTCGAATGGAAGATTGGACTTGCCTGGGCCAACACAAGAGGCATCCTGAATTCCCCGTCGTAACTCGAGAATCCCGCCGTAACTCGAGAAAAACCACGTGGCTCCCCCGTCATCGCAAGATGAAGCCCTTTCCCGCTACAGCGTCTCAGGAGAAGTCCCACGTTAGGAATTGGAGGTCGAAAGGGCACTTGGCACCCTTGATGCGACCCACAAAGTTCCCCGAAATCCCGGTCTCCCTCGAGAGGAACACTGAGGTTTTCCGGCACCCCCTCCTCTGAGCCCTTTCTCCCCTCCTGATCTGGACAGGAGGGTCGACTCCCCTGCTTTGTCTGGAAGGGGTTCCCGACCTTCCGGTCGCACCTCAGGATGAGGCCGGTCTCACGAAGACATTCCAGACGTGGCCTCGTGGGTGGTTCCACATTCCGTAGGACCCCGATTTCCCGGTCCCCTCTTGATAAGAACCCGATGCCCGGACACCTCTCCGAACTCCACCCTGTGAATGAAGTCAACACGAAGGGGCAGTTTTTCCGTGCATCGTTCGGAAAAAACCCCAGGTTCCAAATACAGCTGGACAAGCGGCCTCTCTCCCCGGGGACATCTCGAGAGGCAAGCGGAGTTCCATGCCTCAACCCAAGACGAGGCCTGACTCTCCTGTCCCCAGTCTGCAGGGACCCTGCGATCGGAGTCTGAAATCAGAGGTACCCTGCGGTTCCTGCCTCAACTGGAGATGAGGCCCTCTGCCAATGCACCAAACCCAGTGGGGTCCCGAGAGGCCCCTCCCACCTCCAGTTTCCCTGGCTTCTCAGAGCCACCATGAGAAGCCCCCTGAGGTCACCTGCACAAGTCGAGGGAACCCAGGGTTTCCTGCCTCAACCCGGGAAAGACCTCGAGAGACCTTCTTCAACACGTCTCGAGGCCAGATTCCCCTCCCATGGCTCGGGAGCAATGACGCGCTCCCCCTCGCCACTCGCATGGAGACCCGACTTCCCTGGCGCCCCACGAGAGGCTCACTGACCTCGCCGTCGTACCTCGTGAGAAACCGCACACTGGGGCCGCCGCTCGAGAACAACCCCGAGATTCCCCCGTCATCGAGAGATGAGGGCCTTCGTCTCCTGCATGGCCTAGAGACCAATCTCGCGACCTCTCTCCAAACGCCTCAGGAGGCTTGACTCCCTTGAGTCCACCCAGTGAGCTCCAAGAGATACCCGTCGCGATTCGAGAGCAGAGCGGGGGTTCTTTGCTTCCACTCGAGAGGAATGCCTGTCTCCCCGGGTGCGTCTGGAATGCAACCCCGAGATCCCTGTCGCCCCTGGAGAGGAACATTGGCTTCTGGACACAAGCCTAGATGAGGTCTATTGGCCCTGCAGTCACTCGAGAGCAATGCCCAGCTTTCCTTCGCAACTCGAATGGAAGATTGGACTTGCCTGGGCCAACACAAGAGGCATCCTGAATTCCCCGTCGTAACTCGAGAATCCCGCCGTAACTCGAGAAAACCCCAGACACATATTAATCAAATTAACAAAGATCAAACACAAAGAACAAATATTAAAAGCAGCAAGGGAAAAACAACAAATAACACACAAGGGAATTCCCATAAGGATAACAGCTGATCTTTCAATAGAACCTCTTCAAGCCAGGAGGGAATGGCAAGACATACTTAAAATGATGAAAGAAAATAACCTACACCCCAGATTATTGTACCCAGCAAGGATCTCATTCAAGTATGAAGGAGAAATCAAAAGCTTTTCAGACAAGCAAAAGCTGAGAGAATTCTGCACCACCAAACCTGCTCTCCAGCAAATACTAAAGGATATTCTCTAGACAGGAAACACAAAAATGGTGTATAAACTCGAACCCAAAACAATAAAGTAAATGGCAACGGGATCATACTTATTAGTAATTACCTTAAACGTAAATGGGTTGAATGCCCCAACCAAAAGACAAAGACTGGCTGAATGGATACAAAAACAAGACCCTTACATATGTTGTCTACAAGAGACCCACCTCAAAACAGGGGACACATACAGACTGAAAGTGAAGGGCTGGAAAAAGATTTTCCATGCAAATTGGGACCAAAAGAAAGCAGGAGTGACAATACTCGTATCAGATAAATTAGACTTTAAAACAAAGGCTGTGAAAAGAGACAAAGAAGGTCACTACATAATGATCAAAGGATCAATCCAAGAAGAAGATATAACAATTATAAATATATATCCACCCAACATGGGAGCACCGCAGTATGTAAGACAAATCCTAACAAGTATGAAAGGAGAAATTAACAATAACACAATAATAGTGGGAGATTTAATACCCCACTCACACCTATGGATAGATCAACTAAACAGAAAATTAACAAGGGGAAAAAAAAAAAAACATGTATCTATAAAGCTCACTAAAGCAAAGCATAGTAAAATGAGGTATGGCAATAAAAGGCGTTAAATTTATCAAATAAAAAATAAAAAAAAAAAGAAAACGATAAAACACTGGTGAAAGAAATCAAAGAGGACACTAATAGATGGAGAAATATATCATGTTCATGGATGAAGAATCAATATAGTAAAATGAGTATACTACCCAAAGCAATTTAGAGAAAAAAAAAAAAAAAGACAAAAACCACGAGGCTCCCCCGTCATCGCAAGATGAAGCCCTTTCTCGCTACAGCGCTCAGGAGAAGTCCCACGTTAGGAATTGGAGGTCGAAAGGGCACTTGGCACCCTTGATGCGACCCACAAAGTTCCCCGAAATCCCGGTCTCCCTCGAGAGGAACACTGAGGTTTTCCGGCACCCCCTCCTCTGAGCCCTTTCTCCCCTCCTGATCTGGGACAGGAGGGGTCGACTCCCCTGCTTTGTCTGGAAGGGGTTCCCGGACCTTCCGGTCGCACCTCAGGATGAGGCCGGTCTCACGAAGACATTCCAGACGTGGCCTCGTGGGTGGTTCCACATTCCGTAGGACCCCGATTTCCCGGTCCCCTCTTGATAAGAACCCGATGCCCGGACACCTCTCCGAACTCCACCCTGTGAATGAAGTCAACACGAAGGGGCAGTTTTTCCGTGCATCGTTCGGAAAAAACCCCAGGTTCCAAATACAGCTGGACAAGCGGCCTCTCTCCCCGGGGACATCTCGAGAGGCAAGCGGAGTTCCATGCCTCAACCCAAGACGAGGCCTGACTCTCCTGTCCCCAGTCTGCAGGGACCCTGCGATCGGAGTCTGAAATCAGAGGTACCCTGCGGTTCCTGCCTCAACTGGAGATGAGGCCCTCTGCCAATGCACCAAACCCAGTGGGGTCCCGAGAGGCCCCTCCCACCTCCAGTTTCCCTGGCTTCTCAGAGCCACCATGAGAAGCCCCCTGAGGTCACCTGCACAAGTCGAGGGAACCCAGGGTTTCCTGCCTCAACCCGGGAAAGACCTCGAGAGACCTTCTTCAACACGTCTCGAGGCCAGAGTCCCCTCCCATGGCTCGGGAGCAATGACGCGCTCCCCCTCGCCACTCGCATGGAGACCCGACTTCCCTGGCGCCCCACGAGAGGCTCACTGACCTCGCCGTCGTACCTCGTGAGAAACCGCACACTGGGGCCGCCGCTCGAGAACAACCCCGAGATTCCCCCGTCATCGAGAGATGAGGGCCTTCGTCTCCTGCATGGCCTAGAGACCAATCTCGCGACCTCTCTCCAAACGCCTCAGGAGGCTTGACTCCCTTGAGTCCACCCAGTGAGCTCCAAGAGATACCCGTCGCGATTCGAGAGCAGAGCGGGGTTCCTTGCTTCCACTCGAGAGGAATGCCTGTCTCCCCGGGTGCGTCTGGAATGCAACCCCGAGATCCCTGTCGCCCCTGGAGAGGAACATTGGCTTCTGGACACAAGCCTAGATGAGGTCTATTGGCCCTGCAGTCACTCGAGAGCAATGCCCAGCTTTCCTTCGCAACTCGAATGGAAGATTGGACTTGCCTGGGCCAACACAAGAGGCATCCTGAATTCCCCGTCGTAACTCGAGAATCCCGCCGTAACTCGAGAAAAACCACGTGGCTCCCCCGTCATCGCAAGATGAAGCCCTTTCCCGCTACAGCGTCTCAGGAGAAGTCCCACGTTAGGAATTGGAGGTCGAAAGGGCACTTGGCACCCTTGATGCGACCCACAAAGTTCCCCGAAATCCCGGTCTCCCTCGAGAGGAACACTGAGGTTTTCCAGCACCCCCTCCTCTGAGCCCTTTCTCCCCTCCTGATCTGGACAGGAGGGTCGACTCCCCTGCTTTGTCTGGAAGGGGTTCCCGACCTTCCGGTCGCACCTCAGGATGAGGCCGGTCTCACGAAGACATTCCAGACGTGGCCTCGTGGGTGGTTCCACATTCCGTAGGACCCCGATTTCCCGGTCCCCTCTTGATAAGAACCCGATGCCCGGACACCTCTCCGAACTCCACCCTGTGAATGAAGTCAACACGAAGGGGCAGTTTTTCCGTGCATCGTTCGGAAAAAACCCCAGGTTCCAAATACAGCTGGACAAGCGGCCTCTCTCCCCGGGGACATCTCGAGAGGCAAGCGGAGTTCCATGCCTCAACCCAAGACGAGGCCTGACTCTCCTGTCCCCAGTCTGCAGGGACCCTGCGATCGGAGTCTGAAATCAGAGGTACCCTGCGGTTCCTGCCTCAACTGGAGATGAGGCCCTCTGCCAATGCACCAAACCCAGTGGGGTCCCGAGAGGCCCCTCCCACCTCCAGTTTCCCTGGCTTCTCAGAGCCACCATGAGAAGCCCCCTGAGGTCACCTGCACAAGTCGAGGGAACCCAGGGTTTCCTGCCTCAACCCGGGAAAGACCTCGAGAGACCTTCTTCAACACGTCTCGAGGCCAGATTCCCCTCCCATGGCTCGGGAGCAATGACGCGCTCCCCCTCGCCACTCGCATGGAGACCCGACTTCCCTGGCGCCCCACGAGAGGCTCACTGACCTCGCCGTCGTACCTCGTGAGAAACCGCACACTGGGGCCGCCGCTCGAGAACAACCCCGAGATTCCCCCGTCATCGAGAGATGAGGGCCTTCGTCTCCTGCATGGCCTAGAGACCAATCTCGCGACCTCTCTCCAAACGCCTCAGGAGGCTTGACTCCCTTGAGTCCACCCAGTGAGCTCCAAGAGATACCCGTCGCGATTCGAGAGCAGAGCGGGGTTCCTTGCTTCCACTCGAGAGGAATGCCTGTCTCCCCGGGTGCGTCTGGAATGCAACCCCGAGATCCCTGTCGCCCCTGGAGAGGAACATTGGCTTCTGGACACAAGCCTAGATGAGGTCTATTGGCCCTGCAGTCACTCGAGAGCAATGCCCAGCTTTCCTTCGCAACTCGAATGGAAGATTGGACTTGCCTGGGCCAACACAAGAGGCATCCTGAATTCCCCGTCGTAACTCGAGAATCCCGCCGTAACTCGAGAAAAACCACGTGGCTCCCCCGTCATCGCAAGATGAAGCCCTTTCCCGCTACAGCGTCTCAGGAGAAGTCCCACGTTAGGAATTGGAGGTCGAAAGGGCACTTGGCACCCTTGATGCGACCCACAAAGTTCCCCGAAATCCCGGTCTCCCTCGAGAGGAACACTGAGGTTTTCCGGCACCCCCTCCTCTGAGCCCTTTCTCCCCTCCTGATCTGGACAGGAGGGTCGACTCCCCTGCTTTGTCTGGAAGGGGTTCCCGACCTTCCGGTCGCACCTCAGGATGAGGCCGGTCTCACGAAGACATTCCAGACGTGGCCTCGTGGGTGGTTCCACATTCCGTAGGACCCCGATTTCCCGGTCCCCTCTTGATAAGAACCCGATGCCCGGACACCTCTCCGAACTCCACCCTGTGAATGAAGTCAACACGAAGGGGCAGTTTTTCCGTGCATCGTTCGGAAAAAACCCCAGGTTCCAAATACAGCTCGACAAGCGGCCTCTCTCCCCGGGGACATCTCGAGAGGCAAGCGGAGTTCCATGCCTCAACCCAAGACGAGGCCTGACTCTCCTGTCCCCAGTCTGCAGGGACCCTGCGATCGGAGTCTGAAATCAGAGGTACCCTGCGGTTCCTGCCTCAACTGGAGATGAGGCCCTCTTCCAATGCACCAAACCCAGTGGAGTCCCGAGAGGCCCCTCCCACCTCCAGTTTCCCTGGCTTCTCAGAGCCACCATGAGAAGCCCCCTGAGGTCACCTGCACAAGTCGAGGGAACCCAGGGTTTCCTGCCTCAACCCGGGAAAGACCTCGAGAGACCTTCTTCAACACGTCTCGAGGCCAGAGTCCCCTCCCATGGCTCGGGAGCAATGACGCGCTCCCCCTCGCCACTCGCATGGAGACCCGACTTCCCTGGCGCCCCACGAGAGGCTCACTGACCTCGCCGTCGTACCTCGTGAGAAACCGCACACTGGGGCCGCCGCTCGAGAACAACCCCGAGATTCCCCCGTCATCGAGAGATGAGGGCCTTCGTCTCCTGCATGGCCTAGAGACCAATCTCGCGGCCTCTCTCCAAACGCCTCAGGAGGCTTGACTCCCTTGAGTCCACCCAGTGAGCTCCAAGAGATACCCGTCGCGATTCGAGAGCAGAGCGGGGTTCTTTGCTTCCACTCGAGATGAATGCCTGTCTCCCCGGGTGCGTCTGGAATGCAACCCCGAGATCCCTGTCGCCCCTGGAGAGGAACATTGGCTTCTGGACACAAGCCTAGATGAGGTCTATTGGCCCTGCAGTCACTCGAGAGCAATGCCCAGCTTTCCTTCGCAACTCGAATGGAAGATTGGACTTGCCTGGGCCAACACAAGAGGCATCCTGAATTCCCCGTCGTAACTCGAGAATCCCGCCGTAACTCGAGAAAAACCACGTGGCTCCCCCGTCATCGCAAGATGAAGCCCTTTCCCGCTACAGCGCCTCAGGAGAAGTCCCACGTTAGGAATTGGAGGTCGAAAGGGCACTTGGCACCCTTGATGCGACCCACAAAGTTCCCCGAAATCCCGGTCTCCCTCGAGAGGAACCAATGCAGGAGGGACGTGCCGCCGAAAACCTCAGG
>NW_020191321.1:0-31294 GCF_002263795.3 Bos taurus
TGATCACCCTGTCCGTGCACTGACCATGCAACTGATCACGTGACTGATCATGCCACTGATCACATAATGATCCTGCCTGATCACATGGCTCACACGCACTGAATCCTGGGCTGCATCACACACGTATCACGTGACTGATCATGTACAAGATCACGTGAATAATCATGAATGATCACGTGGCTATCTCTGCACTGATCACGTGGTATCATAGCACTGATCACGTGGCTGATATGCAATGATCCGTAGCTAAACCATGCACTGGTCACGTGGACTGATCATGCACTGATCAGGTAATTGATCATGCACTGATCACGTGAGCTGATCATGCACAGATCACGTGACTAAGCCAACGGTGACTGATCATGCACTGATCACGTGGCTATCCATGCACTGCTCACGTGGCTGATCATGCAATGATCACGCAGCTACCATGTACTGGTCACATGACTGATTCATGGCACTGATCACATAATTGATCATGCACTGTTCACCTGGCTTATCATGCATTGATCATGTGACTGATCATGTGCTGATCATGTTTGGTGTCACACACTGATCATGTGCCTCTGGAGGCAATGAACATAGAGCTGAGTAGGCAGGAATCAGTCAGCAGGCTATAATCATGGAACTCACCTCTGAGAAATCATGCTGCTCAGCTGGCAATAATCAAGTAGATGAGCAGGCAGGAATTACGCAGCACAGGTGGCAATTGTCAAGGAGATGACAGGCAGGAATCGTGCAGCTCAGCTGGAAATTGTCAAGCAGATGAGCAGACAGTAATCACGCAGCTCAGCAGGCCCTGATCACGTGACTGAGCATGCACTGTTCACGTGGATGATCACACACCTATCACGTGACTGATCATGCACTGATCATGTGACTGATCATGCACTGATGACGTGGCTATAATGCACTGATCACTTGGCTGGACATACACTGATCACGTGCCTGGTCATGCACTGATCACGTGGCTGATCATGCACTGATCACGTGACTGATCATGCAATGATCTCGTGTCTGATCATGCACTGATCACGTGGCTATCATGCATTGCTCACGTGGCCTGTCATGCAGTGATCACGTGGCTATCATGCACTACTCACTTGGCTGATCATGCAATGATCATGTAGCTACCATGTACAGGTCACGTGAATGATCATACACCCATCAGGTGACTGATCATGCACTGATCACGTGGCTATCATGCACTGATCACGAGACTGATCATGCACTGATCACGTCTATATCATGCACTGATCACATGACTGCCCATGCACTGATCACGTGGATGATCATACACTAATCATGTGACAGATCATGCACTGATCACGTGGCTGATCATGCACTGATACCGTGACTGAGCATGGACTGATCACATGACTATCATGTAGTGATCACGTGACTTAATGGCGCTGATCATGTGACTGATCATGCGCTGATCATGTTTGCTATCATACACTGATCATGTGCCTCTGGAGGCAATAAACAAAGAGCTGAGTAGGCACGAATCAAACAGTCAGCAGGCAATAATCATGGAACTCAGCTGTGAGGAATCATGCTGCTCAGCTGGCAATAATCAAGCAGCTGAGCAGGCAGGAATTACACAGCACAGCTGGCAATTGTCAAGCAGATGACAGGCAGGAATCGTGCAGCTCAGCTGGCAATTGTCAAGCAGATGAGCAGACACTAATCACGCAGCTCAGCAGGCCCGGATCACGTGACTGAGCATGCACTGTTCACGTGGCTGATCATACACTGATCACGTGATTGATCATGCACTGATCACATGGATATCATGCACTGATCACGTGGCTGATCATACACTGTTCACGTGTCTGACCATGCACTGATCACGTGGCTGATCATACACTGCTCACGTAACTGATCATGCACTGATCACGTGGCTATCATGCACTGAATACGTGGCTGAACATGCACTGTTCACGTGGCTGATCACACACCTGTCACGTGACATAACATGCACTGATCACGTGGCACTCATGCACTGATCACGTGGCTGATCATACTCTGCTCACGTAACTCATCATGCACACATCACGTTTCTATCATGCACTGCTCACGTGGCTCGTCATGGAATGATCACGTAGCTACCATATACTGGTCACGTGACTGATCATGCACAGATCACGTAAATGATCATGCACTGTTCACGTGACTGATCATGTACTGATCACGTGACTGATCATGGCACCGATCACGTGGCTGATCATGCACTGATCACGTAATTGATCATGCACTTATCATTTGGCTGATCATGCACTGATCACGTGGCTGATCATACACTGATCACGTGACTGATCATGCACTGATCACGTGACTGATCATGCACTGATCACATAATTGATCCTGCACTGATCACATGGCTCATCACGCACTGATCCGGTGGCTGATCACACACGTATCACGTGACTGATCATGTACAGATCACGTGAATAATCATGAAGTGATCACGTGGCTATCCTGCACTGATCACGTGGATATCATGCACTGATCATGTGGCTGATCACACAACGTGTCACGTGACTGATCACTCCCACTGGATCACGTGGCTATCAGTGCACTGATCACGTGGCTATCATCACTGATCACATGGCTGATCATGCAATGATCACCGTAGGACTACCATGCAACTGGTCCGTGACTGATCCTCGCCACCGATAAGGTGACCTGATCATGCACAGATCACGTGACTGATCATGCTCTGATCAGGTGGCTGTCATGCACTCATCACGTGTCTATCATGCACTGAACACGTGGCTGATCATACACTGATCACGTGTCTTCGCATGCACTAATCACATGACTGCACATGCACTGAGCACGTAATTATAGGCAATGATCAGGTGGCTACCATGCACTGATCAAGTGTCTGATCATGCAATGCTCATGTGAGTCAGGCTACACTAATGACGTAGCTATCATGCATTGATCACGTGTCTATCATGCTCTGAACACGTGGCTGATCATAAACTGATCACGTGACTGCGCATGCACTGATCACGTGGCTGATCATAGAGTGATCACGTGGCTGATCATGCACTGATTAGTGGCTGATCATGCATTGATCACGTGACTGATTATGCACTAATGCGTAGCTGTCATCCCTGATCACATGATTCGCATGCCATGATCATGGCTGATCATGCACTGATCATGGCAGATGATGCACTGATACGTGGTGATCGTACACTAATCACGTGGCTGATCATGCACTAATCACTTTGCTCATGCACTGATTCACGAAGCTGATCTTACATGGATCACGTACTGTGCACATGCACTGTTCACGTAATTGTAGGCATGATCACGTGGCTATCATGCACTGATCACGTGTCTATCATGCACTGAGCACGTGGCTGATCAACTGATCACGTGGCGCATGCACTGATCATGTGGCTGATCATACACTGATCACGTCGCTGATCAGGAACTGATCACGTGACTTAGCATGCAGTGATCTCGTGTCTGAATGGTGCTGATCATGTGACTAATCAAGAACTGATCACGTGGCTATCATGCACTGATCACGTGACTGCGCATGCAATGATCATATGGCTGATCATACACTGATCACGTGACTGCACATGCACTGATCACGTGGCTGATCATACAGAGATCCAGTGGCTGATCATGCACCGATCACGTCGCTGATCATGCACTGATCACGTGACTGCACATGCACTGTTCACGTAATTGTAGGCAATGATCACGTGGCTATCATGCACTGATCACGTGTCTATCATGCACTGAACTCGTGGCTGATCATACACTGATCACGTGTCTGCCCATGCACGAATCACGTGACTGCACATTCACTGACCACGTAATTGAAGGCAATGATAACGTGGATGTCATGCACTGATCACGGGGCTGATCATGCACTCCTCATGTGACTGAGCATGCACTGATCACGTAGATATCATGCATTGATCACTTGGCTATCATGCACTCAACACGTGGATGATCATACACTGATCACGTGATTGCACATGCACTGATCACGTGGCTGATCATACAGTGATCATGTGGCTGATCATGCACTGATTACGTGGCTGATCATGCACAGATCACGTAGCTATCATGCACTGAACACATGGCTATCATGCACTGATCACGTGACTGATCATGCACTGATCACGTCGCTGATCATGCACTGATCACGTGGCTGATCATCCACTAATCACGTGCCTGATCATGCACTGATCACGTGGCTGATTATGCATTGATCACGAAGCTGATCATACACTGATCACGTGACAATGCATGCACTAATCACATGGCTTATGATCCACCTGCTCACGTTGGTGATCGTGCACTGATCACGTGGCTGATCAATACCCTGAATCACGTGGCTGATCATGCACTTATCACGAAGCTGATCTTACACGGATCACGTTCTGTGCATGCACTGATCACGTGGCTGATCATGCACTGATCACGTGGATGAACATACAATGATCACATGACTGATCATGCACTGATCACGAGCCTGACCCATGCACTGATCACGTGGCTGAACCATGCACTGATCAGGAAAGCTGATCATACACTGATCACAATGACTCTGCATGCAATGATCACGTGGCTTCATATTGCACTGATCACTTGGCTGATCATACACTGATCACGTGGCTGATCATGCAGTAATCACGGTGCGGATTAATGCACTAATCACGTGGTTGATCATACACTGATCACGTGTCTATCATGCACTGATCACATGACTGTGCATTAACTGAACACGTACGTGTTCATGCACTGTTTACATGGCTATCATGCACTGATCACGTGGCTGATCATGCATTGATCATGTAACTGATTATGCCACTGTTGGCGTAGCTGTCATGCACTGATCACATGACTGCACATGCTATGATCACGTGACTGATCATGCACTGATCACGTGCCTGATCATGCACTGATCACGTGGCTGATCATGCACTGATGACGAAGCTGATCATACACTTAACACATGACTGTGCATGCACTGATCACATGGCTGATCATGCACTGATCATGTGGCTGAGCATGCACTGATCACTTAGCTATCATGCATTGATCACTTGGCTATCAGGCCCTGAACACGTGGCTGATCATACACTGATCACGTGACTGCACATGCACTGATCACGTGGCTGATCATACAGAGATCCAGTGGCTGATCATGCACTGATCACGTCGCTGATCATGCACTGATCACGTCATTGATCATGAACTGATCACGTGACTTAGCATGCAGTGATCTCGTGTCTGAATGGTGCTGATCATGTGACTAATCAAGAACTGATCACGTGGCTATCATGCACTGATCACCGTGGACTGATCATGCACTGATCACACAATTGATCCTGCACTGATCACATGGCTCATCACGCACTGATCCGGTGGCTGATCACACACGTATCACGTGGACTGATCAATGTACAGATCACGTGAATAATCATGAAGTGATCACGTGGCTATCCTGCACTGATCACGTGGATATCATGCACTGATCATGTGGCTGATCACACACGTATCACTGTGCTGATCATGCACTGATCACGTGGTATCATGGCCAAATGATCACGTGGCCCTGATCATGCACAGGATCACGTGACTGATCATGCCACTGGATCACGTGACTGATTCATAGCACAGATCACGTGACTGATCATGCACTGGATCACGTGGCTATCATGCCACTGCTCACGTGGCTGATCATGCAATGATCACGCAGCTACCATGTACTGGTCACATGACTGATCATGCCACTGATCACAGAATTGAATCATGCACTGTTCACCTGGCTTATCATGCATTGATCATGTGACTGATCATGTGCTGATCATGTTGGTGTCACACACTGATCATGTGCCTCTGGAGGCAATGAACATAGAGCTGAGTAGGCAGGAATCAGTCAGCAGGCTATAATCATGGAACTCACCTCTGAGAAAATCATGCTGCTCAGCTGGCAATAATCAAGTAGATGAGCAGGCAGGAATTACGCAGCACAGGTGGCAATTGTCAAGGAGATGACAGGCAGGAATCGTGCAGCTCAGCTGGAAATTGTCAAGCAGATGAGCAGACAGTAATCACGCAGCTCAGCAGGCCCTGATCACGTGACTGAGCATGCACTGTTCACGTGGATGATCACACACCTATCACGTGACTGATCATGCACTGATTCATGTTGACTGATCATGCACTGATCACGTGGCTATAATGCACTGATCACTTGGCTGGACATACACTGATCACGTGCCTGGTCATGCACTGATCACGTGGCTGATCATGCACTGATCACGTGACTGATCATGCAATGATCTCGTGTCTGATCATGCACTGATCACGTGGCTATCATGCATTGCTCACGTGGCCTGTCATGCAGTGATCACGTGGCTATCATGCACTACTCACTTGGCTGACCATGCAATGATCATGTAGCTACCATGTACAGGTCACGTGAATGATCATACACCCGTCAGGTGACTGATCATGCACTGATCACGTGGCTATCATGCACTGATCACGAGACTGATCATGCACTGATCACGTCTATATCATGCACTGATCACGTGGATGATCATACACTAATCATGTGACAGATCATGCACTGATCACGTGGCTGATCATGCACTGATACCGTGACTGAGCATGGACTGATCACATGACTATCATGTAGTGATCACGTGACTTAATGGCGCTGATCATGTGACTGATCATGCGCTGATCATGTTTGCTATCATACACTGATCATGTGCCTCTGGAGGCAATAAACAAAGAGCTGAGTAGGCACGAATCAAACAGGTCAGCAGGCAATAATCATGGAACTCAGCTGTGAGGAATCATGCTGCTCAGCTGGCAATAATCAAGCAGCTGAGCAGGCAGGAATTACACAGCACAGCTGGCAATTGTCAAGCAGATGACAGGCAGGAATCGTGCACTCAGCTGGCAATTGTCAAGCAGATGAGCAGACACTAATCACGCAGCTCAGCAGGCCACGGATCACGTGACTGAGCATGCACTGTTCACGTGGCTGATCATACACTGATCACGTGATTCATCATGCACTGATCACATGGATATCATGCACTGATCACGTGGCTGATCATACACTGTTCACGTGTCTGACCAATGCACTGATCACGTGGCTGATCATACACTGCTCCACGTAACTGATCATGCACTGATCACGTGGCTATCATGCACTGAATACGTGGCTGAACATGCACTGTTCACGTGGCTGATCACACACCTGTCACGTGACATAACATGCACTGATCACGTGGCACTCATGCACTGATCACGTGGCTGATCATACTCTGCTCACGTAACTCATCATGCACACATCACGTTTCTATCATGCACTGCTCACGTGGCTCGTCATGGAATGATCACATAGCTACCATATACTGGTCACGTGACTGATCATGCACAGATCACGTAAATGATCATGCACTGTTCACGTGACTGATCATGTACTGATCACGTGACTGATCATGCACCGATCACGTGGCTGATCATGCACTGATCACGTAATTGATCATGCACTTATTATTTGGCTGATCATGCACTGATCACGTGGCTGATCATACACTGATCACGTGACTGATCATGCACTGATCACGTGACTGATCATGCACTGATCACATAATTGATCCTGCACTGATCACATGGCTCATCACGCACTGATCCGGTGGCTGATCACACACGTATCACGTGACTGATCATGTACAGATCACGTGAATAATCATGAAGTGATCACGTGGCTATCCTGCACTGATCACGTGGATATCATGCACTGATCACGTGGCTTATCATGCACTGATCACGAAGCTGATCATACATTTAACACATGACTGTGCATGCACTGATCACATGGCTGATCATGCACTGATCATGTGGCTGATCATGCACTGATCACGTGGCTGATCATCCACTCTTCACATGACTGCGCATGCACTGATCACGTGACTGATCATGCTCTGATCAGGTGGCTGTCATGCACTCATCACGTGTCTATCATGCACTGAACACGTGGCTGATCATACACTGATCACGTGTCTTCGCATGCACTAATCACATGACTGCACATGCACTGAGCACGTAATTATAGGCAATGATCAGGTGGCTACCATGCACTGATCAAGTGTCTGATCATGCAATGCTCATGTGAGTCAGGCTACACTAATGACGTAGCTATCATGCATTGATCACGTGTCTATCATGCTCTGAACACGTGGCTGATCATAAACTGATCACGTGACTGCGCATGCACTGATCACGTGGCTGATCATAGAGTGATCACGTGGCTGATCATGCACTGATTAGGTGGCTGATCATGCATTGATCACGTGACTGATTATGCACTGAATGCGTAGCTGTCATGCCCTGATCACATGAGTTCGCATGCCATGATCATGTGACTGATCATGCACTGATCATGAGGCAGATGATGCACTGATTACGTGGTTAATCGTACACTAACCACGTGGCTGATCATGCACTAATCACTTTGCGGATCATGCACTGATCACGAAGCTGATCTTACATGGATCACGTTACTGTGCATGCACTGATCACGTGGCTGATCATGCACTGATCATGTGGCAGATCATGCACTGATCACGTGGTTAATCATACACTAACCAAGTGGCTGATCATGCACTAATCACGTTGTGGAGCATGCACTGATCATGTGGCAATTCATACACTGATCACGTCGCTGATCAGGAACTGATCACGTGACATAGCATGCAGTGATCTCGTGTCTGAATGGTGCTGATCATGTGACTAATCAAGAACTGATCACGTGGCTATAATGCACTGATCACGTGACTGCGCATACACTGATCATGTGGATGATCATACACTGATCACGTTACTGATCAGGCACTGATCACGTGACTGATCATTCACTGATCACGTGGCTATCATGCACTGATCACGTGACTGCACATGCACTGTTCACGTAATTGTAGGCAATGATCACGTGGCTATCATGCACTGATCACGTGTCTATAATGCACTGAACTCGTGGCTGATCATACACTGATCACGTGTCTGCCCATGCACGAATCACGTGACCGCACATTCACTGACCACGTAATTGAAGGCAATGATAACGTGGCTGTCATGCACTGATCACATGACTGCGCATGCTATGATCACGTGACTGATCATGCACTGATCACGTGCCTGATCATGAACTGATCACGTGGCTGATCATGCACTGATCACGTGGCTTATCATGCACTGATCACGAAGCTGATCATACATTTAACACATGACTGTGCATGCACTGATCACATGGCTGATCATGCACTGATCATGTGGCTGATCATGCACTGATCACGTGACTGATCATGCTCTGATCAGGTGGCTGTCATGCACTCATCACGTGTCTATCATGCACTGAACACGTGGCTGATCATACACTGATCACGTGTCTTCGCATGCACTAATCACATGACTGCACATGCACTGAGCACGTAATTATAGGCAATGATCAGGTGGCTACCATGCACTGATCAAGTGTCTGATCATGCAATGCTCATGTGAGTCAGGCTACACTAATGACGTAGCTATCATGCATTGATCACGTGTCTATCATGCTCTGAACACGTGGCTGATCATAAACTGATCACGTGACTGCGCATGCACTGATCATGTGGCTGATCATAGAGTGATCACGTGGCTGATCATGCACTGATTAGGTGGCTGATCATGCATTGATCACGTGACTGATTATGCACTGAATGCGTAGCTGTCATGCCCTGATCACATGAGTTCGCATGCCATGATCATGTGACTGATCATGCACTGATCATGAGGCAGATGATGCACTGATTACGTGGTTAATCGTACACTAACCACGTGGCTGATCATGCACTAATCACTTTGCGGATCATGCACTGATCACGAAGCTGATCTTACACGGATCACGTTACTGTGCATGCACTGATCACATGGCTGACCATGCAATGATCATGTGGCAGATCATGCACTGATCACGTGGTTAATCATACACTAACCAAGTGGCTGATCATGCACTAATCACGTTGTGGAGCATGCACTGATCACGTGGCTGATCATACACTGATCACGTCGCTGATCAGGAACTGATCACATGACTTAGCATGCAGTGATCTCGTGTCTGAATGGTGCTGATCATGTGACTAATCAAGAACTGATCACGTGGCTATAATGCACTGATCACGTGACTGCGCATACACTGATCATGTGGATGATCATACACTGATCACGTTACTGATCAGGCACTGATCACGTGACTGATCATTCACTGATCACGTGGCTATCATGCACTGATCACGTGACTGCACATGCACTGTTCACGTAATTGTAGGCAATGATCACGTGGCTATCATGCACTGATCACGTGTCTATCATGCACTGAACTCGTGGCTGATCATACACTGATCACGTGTCTGCCCATGCACGAATCACGTGACCGCACATTCACTGACCACGTAATTGAAGGCAATGATAACGTGGCTGTCATGCACTGATCACATGACTGCGCATGCTATGATCACGTGCCTGATCATGAAACTGATCACGTGGCTGATCATGCACTGATCACGTGGCTTATCATGCACTGATCACGAAGCTGATCATACATTTAACACATGACTGTGCATGCACTGATCACATGGCTGATCATGCACTGATCATGTGGCTCATCATGCACTGATAACGTGGCTGATCATACACTCTTCACATGACTGCGCATGCACTGATCACGTGACTGATCATGCTCTGATCAGGTGGCTGTCATGCACTCATCACGTGTCTATCATGCACTGAACACGTGGCTGATCATACACTGATCACGTGTCTTCGCATGCACTAATCACATGACTGCACATGCACTGAGCACGTAATTATAGGCAATGATCAGGTGGCTACCATGCACTGATCAAGTGTCTGATCATGCAATGCTCATGTGAGTCAGGCTACACTAATGACGTAGCTATCATGCATTGATCACGTGTCTATCATGCTCTGAACACGTGGCTGATCATAAACTGATCACGTGACTGCGCATGCACTGATCATGTGGCTGATCATACACTGATCACGTCGCTGATCAGGAACTGATCACGTGACTTAGCATGCAGTGATCTCGTGTCTGAATGGTGCTGATCATGTGACTAATCAAGAACTGATCACGTGGCTATCATGCACTGATCACGTGACTGCGCATGCAATGATCATATGGCTGATCATACACTGATCACGTGACTGCACATGCACTGATCACGTGGCTGATCATACAGAGATCCAGTGGCTGATCATGCACCGATCACGTCGCTGATCATGCACTGATCACGTGACTGCACATGCACTGTTCACGTAATTGTAGGCAATGATCACGTGGCTATCATGCACTGATCACGTGTCTATCATGCACTGAACTCGTGGCTGATCATACACTGATCACGTGTCTGCCCATGCACGAATCACGTGACTGCACATTCACTGACCACGTAATTGAAGGCAATGATAACGTGGATGTCATGCACTGATCACGGGGCTGATCATGCACTCCTCATGTGACTGAGCATGCACTGATCACGTAGATATCATGCATTGATCACTTGGCTATCATGCACTCAACACGTGGATGATCATACACTGATCACGTGATTGCACATGCACTGATCACGTGGCTGATCATACAGTGATCATGTGGCTGATCATGCACTGATTACGTGGCTGATCATGCACAGATCACGTAGCTATCATGCACTGAACACATGGCTATCATGCACTGATCACGTGACTGATCATGCACTGATCACGTCGCTGATCATGCACTGATCACGTGGCTGATCATCCACTAATCACGTGCCTGATCATGCACTGATCACGTGGCTGATTATGCATTGATCACGAAGCTGATCATACACTGATCACGTGACAATGCATGCACTAATCACATGGCTTATGATCCACTGCTCACTTGGTGATCGTGCACTGATCACGTGGCTGATCATACCCTGATCACGTGGCTGATCATGCACTTATCACGAAGCTGATCTTACACGGATCACGTTACTGTGCATGCACTGATCACGTGGCTGATCATGCACTGATCACGTGGATGATCATACAATGATCACATGACTGATCATGCACTGATCACGAGCCTGACCATGCACTGATCACGTGGCTGAACATGCACTGATCAGGAAGCTGATCATACACTGATCACATGACTCTGCATGCAATGATCACGTGGCTCATATTGCACTGATCACTTGGCTGATCATACACTGATCACGTGGCTGATCATGCAGTAATCACGGTGCGGATTATGCACTAATCACGTGGTTGATCATACACTGATCACGTGTCTATCATGCACTGATCACATGACTGTGCATTAACTGAACACGTACGTGTTCATGCACTGTTTACATGGCTATCATGCACTGATCACGTGGCTGATCATGCATTGATCATGTAACTGATTATGCACTGTTGGCGTAGCTGTCATGCACTGATCACATGACTGCACATGCTATGATCACGTGACTGATCATGCACTGATCACGTGCCTGATCATGCACTGATCACGTGGCTGATCATGCACTGATGACGAAGCTGATCATACACTTAACACATGACTGTGCATGCACTGATCACATGGCTGATCATGCACTGATCATGTGGCTGAGCATGCACTGATCACTTAGCTATCATGCATTGATCACTTGGCTATCAGGCCCTGAACACGTGGCTGATCATACACTGATCACGTGACTGCACATGCACTGATCACGTGGCTGATCATACAGAGATCCAGTGGCTGATCATGCACTGATCACGTCGCTGATCATGCACTGATCACGTCATTGATCATGAACTGATCACGTGACTTAGCATGCAGTGATCTCGTGTCTGAATGGTGCTGATCATGTGACTAATCAAGAACTGATCACGTGGCTATCATGCACTGATCACGTGACTGATCATGCACTGATCACACAATTGATCCTGCACTGATCACATGGCTCATCACGCACTGATCCGGTGGCTGATCACACACGTATCACGTGACTGATCATGTACAGATCACGTGAATAATCATGAAGTGATCACGTGGCTATCCTGCACTGATCACGTGGATATCATGCACTGATCATGTGGCTGATCACACACGTATCACGTGACTGATCATGCACTGATCACGTGGCTATCATGCACTGATCACGTGGCTGATCATGCACAGATCACGTGACTGATCATGCACTGATCACGTGACTGATCATGCACAGATCACGTGACTGATCATGCACTGATCACGTGGCTATCATGCACTGCTCACGTGGCTGATCATGCAATGATCACGCAGCTACCATGTACTGGTCACATGACTGATCATGCACTGATCACAGAATTGATCATGCACTGTTCACCTGGCTTATCATGCATTGATCATGTGACTGATCATGTGCTGATCATGTTTGGTGTCACACACTGATCATGTGCCTCTGGAGGCAATGAACATAGAGCTGAGTAGGCAGGAATCAGTCAGCAGGCTATAATCATGGAACTCACCTCTGAGAAATCATGCTGCTCAGCTGGCAATAATCAAGTAGATGAGCAGGCAGGAATTACGCAGCACAGGTGGCAATTGTCAAGGAGATGACAGGCAGGAATCGTGCAGCTCAGCTGGAAATTGTCAAGCAGATGAGCAGACAGTAATCACGCAGCTCAGCAGGCCCTGATCACGTGACTGAGCATGCACTGTTCACGTGGATGATCACACACCTATCACGTGACTGATCATGCACTGATCATGTGACTGATCATGCACTGATCACGTGGCTATAATGCACTGATCACTTGGCTGGACATACACTGATCACGTGCCTGGTCATGCACTGATCACGTGGCTGATCATGCACTGATCACGTGACTGATCATGCAATGATCTCGTGTCTGATCATGCACTGATCACGTGGCTATCATGCATTGCTCACGTGGCCTGTCATGCAGTGATCACGTGGCTATCATGCACTACTCACTTGGCTGACCATGCAATGATCATGTAGCTACCATGTACAGGTCACGTGAATGATCATACACCCGTCAGGTGACTGATCATGCACTGATCACGTGGCTATCATGCACTGATCACGAGACTGATCATGCACTGATCACGTCTATATCATGCACTGATCACGTGGATGATCATACACTAATCATGTGACAGATCATGCACTGATCACGTGGCTGATCATGCACTGATACCGTGACTGAGCATGGACTGATCACATGACTATCATGTAGTGATCACGTGACTTAATGGCGCTGATCATGTGACTGATCATGCGCTGATCATGTTTGCTATCATACACTGATCATGTGCCTCTGGAGGCAATAAACAAAGAGCTGAGTAGGCACGAATCAAACAGTCAGCAGGCAATAATCATGGAACTCAGCTGTGAGGAATCATGCTGCTCAGCTGGCAATAATCAAGCAGCTGAGCAGGCAGGAATTACACAGCACAGCTGGCAATTGTCAAGCAGATGACAGGCAGGAATCGTGCAGCTCAGCTGGCAATTGTCAAGCAGATGAGCAGACACTAATCACGCAGCTCAGCAGGCCCGGATCACGTGACTGAGCATGCACTGTTCACGTGGCTGATCATACACTGATCACGTGATTCATCATGCACTGATCACATGGATATCATGCACTGATCACGTGGCTGATCATACACTGTTCACGTGTCTGACCATGCACTGATCACGTGGCTGATCATACACTGCTCACGTAACTGATCATGCACTGATCACGTGGCTATCATGCACTGAATACGTGGCTGAACATGCACTGTTCACGTGGCTGATCACACACCTGTCACGTGACATAACATGCACTGATCACGTGGCACTCATGCACTGATCACGTGGCTGATCATACTCTGCTCACGTAACTCATCATGCACACATCACGTTTCTATCATGCACTGCTCACGTGGCTCGTCATGGAATGATCACATAGCTACCATATACTGGTCACGTGACTGATCATGCACAGATCACGTAAATGATCATGCACTGTTCACGTGACTGATCATGTACTGATCACGTGACTGATCATGCACCGATCACGTGGCTGATCATGCACTGATCACGTAATTGATCATGCACTTATTATTTGGCTGATCATGCACTGATCACGTGGCTGATCATACACTGATCACGTGACTGATCATGCACTGATCACGTGACTGATCATGCACTGATCACATAATTGATCCTGCACTGATCACATGGCTCATCACGCACTGATCCGGTGGCTGATCACACACGTATCACGTGACTGATCATGTACAGATCACGTGAATAATCATGAAGTGATCACGTGGCTATCCTGCACTGATCACGTGGATATCATGCACTGATCACGTGGCTTATCATGCACTGATCACGAAGCTGATCATACATTTAACACATGACTGTGCATGCACTGATCACATGGCTGATCATGCACTGATCATGTGGCTGATCATGCACTGATCACGTGGCTGATCATCCACTCTTCACATGACTGCGCATGCACTGATCACGTGACTGATCATGCTCTGATCAGGTGGCTGTCATGCACTCATCACGTGTCTATCATGCACTGAACACGTGGCTGATCATACACTGATCACGTGTCTTCGCATGCACTAATCACATGACTGCACATGCACTGAGCACGTAATTATAGGCAATGATCAGGTGGCTACCATGCACTGATCAAGTGTCTGATCATGCAATGCTCATGTGAGTCAGGCTACACTAATGACGTAGCTATCATGCATTGATCACGTGTCTATCATGCTCTGAACACGTGGCTGATCATAAACTGATCACGTGACTGCGCATGCACTGATCACGTGGCTGATCATAGAGTGATCACGTGGCTGATCATGCACTGATTAGGTGGCTGATCATGCATTGATCACGTGACTGATTATGCACTGAATGCGTAGCTGTCATGCCCTGATCACATGAGTTCGCATGCCATGATCATGTGACTGATCATGCACTGATCATGAGGCAGATGATGCACTGATTACGTGGTTAATCGTACACTAACCACGTGGCTGATCATGCACTAATCACTTTGCGGATCATGCACTGATCACGAAGCTGATCTTACATGGATCACGTTACTGTGCATGCACTGATCACGTGGCTGATCATGCACTGATCATGTGGCAGATCATGCACTGATCACGTGGTTAATCATACACTAACCAAGTGGCTGATCATGCACTAATCACGTTGTGGAGCATGCACTGATCATGTGGCTGATCATACACTGATCACGTCGCTGATCAGGAACTGATCACGTGACATAGCATGCAGTGATCTCGTGTCTGAATGGTGCTGATCATGTGACTAATCAAGAACTGATCACGTGGCTATAATGCACTGATCACGTGACTGCGCATACACTGATCATGTGGATGATCATACACTGATCACGTTACTGATCAGGCACTGATCACGTGACTGATCATTCACTGATCACGTGGCTATCATGCACTGATCACGTGACTGCACATGCACTGTTCACGTAATTGTAGGCAATGATCACGTGGCTATCATGCACTGATCACGTGTCTATAATGCACTGAACTCGTGGCTGATCATACACTGATCACGTGTCTGCCCATGCACGAATCACGTGACCGCACATTCACTGACCACGTAATTGAAGGCAATGATAACGTGGCTGTCATGCACTGATCACATGACTGCGCATGCTATGATCACGTGACTGATCATGCACTGATCACGTGCCTGATCATGAACTGATCACGTGGCTGATCATGCACTGATCACGTGGCTTATCATGCACTGATCACGAAGCTGATCATACATTTAACACATGACTGTGCATGCACTGATCACATGGCTGATCATGCACTGATCATGTGGCTGATCATGCACTGATCACGTGACTGATCATGCTCTGATCAGGTGGCTGTCATGCACTCATCACGTGTCTATCATGCACTGAACACGTGGCTGATCATACACTGATCACGTGTCTTCGCATGCACTAATCACATGACTGCACATGCACTGAGCACGTAATTATAGGCAATGATCAGGTGGCTACCATGCACTGATCAAGTGTCTGATCATGCAATGCTCATGTGAGTCAGGCTACACTAATGACGTAGCTATCATGCATTGATCACGTGTCTATCATGCTCTGAACACGTGGCTGATCATAAACTGATCACGTGACTGCGCATGCACTGATCATGTGGCTGATCATAGAGTGATCACGTGGCTGATCATGCACTGATTAGGTGGCTGATCATGCATTGATCACGTGACTGATTATGCACTGAATGCGTAGCTGTCATGCCCTGATCACATGAGTTCGCATGCCATGATCATGTGACTGATCATGCACTGATCATGAGGCAGATGATGCACTGATTACGTGGTTAATCGTACACTAACCACGTGGCTGATCATGCACTAATCACTTTGCGGATCATGCACTGATCACGAAGCTGATCTTACACGGATCACGTTACTGTGCATGCACTGATCACATGGCTGACCATGCAATGATCATGTGGCAGATCATGCACTGATCACGTGGTTAATCATACACTAACCAAGTGGCTGATCATGCACTAATCACGTTGTGGAGCATGCACTGATCACGTGGCTGATCATACACTGATCACGTCGCTGATCAGGAACTGATCACGTGACTTAGCATGCAGTGATCTCGTGTCTGAATGGTGCTGATCATGTGACTAATCAAGAACTGATCACGTGGCTATAATGCACTGATCACGTGACTGCGCATACACTGATCATGTGGATGATCATACACTGATCACGTTACTGATCAGGCACTGATCACGTGACTGATCATTCACTGATCACGTGGCTATCATGCACTGATCACGTGACTGCACATGCACTGTTCACGTAATTGTAGGCAATGATCACGTGGCTATCATGCACTGATCACGTGTCTATCATGCACTGAACTCGTGGCTGATCATACACTGATCACGTGTCTGCCCATGCACGAATCACGTGACCGCACATTCACTGACCACGTAATTGAAGGCAATGATAACGTGGCTGTCATGCACTGATCACATGACTGCGCATGCTATGATCACGTGCCTGATCATGAACTGATCACGTGGCTGATCATGCACTGATCACGTGGCTTATCATGCACTGATCACGAAGCTGATCATACATTTAACACATGACTGTGCATGCACTGATCACATGGCTGATCATGCACTGATCATGTGGCTGATCATGCACTGATCACGTGGCTGATCATCCACTCTTCACATGACTGCGCATGCACTGATCACGTGACTGATCATGCTCTGATCAGGTGGCTGTCATGCACTCATCACGTGTCTATCATGCACTGAACACGTGGCTGATCATACACTGATCACGTGTCTTCGCATGCACTAATCACATGACTGCACATGCACTGAGCACGTAATTATAGGCAATGATCAGGTGGCTACCATGCACTGATCAAGTGTCTGATCATGCAATGCTCATGTGAGTCAGGCTACACTAATGACGTAGCTATCATGCATTGATCACGTGTTCTATCATGCTCTGAACACGTGGCTGATCATAAACTGATCACGTGACTGCGCATGCACTGATCATGTGGCTGATCATAGAGTGATCACGTGGCTGATCATGCACTGATTAGGTGGCTGATCATGCATTGATCACGTGACTGCACATGCACTGTTCACGTAATTGTAGGCAATGATCACGTGCTATCATGCACTGATCACGTGTCTATCATGCACTGAGCACGTGGCTGATCATAAACTGATCACGTGACTGCGCATGCACTGATCATGTGGCTGATCATACACTGATCACGTCGCTGATCAGGAACTGATCACGTGACTTAGCATGCAGTGATCTCGTGTCTGAATGGTGCTGATCATGTGACTAATCAAGAACTGATCACGTGGCTATCATGCACTGATCACGTGACTGCGCATGCAATGATCATATGGCTGATCATACACTGATCACGTGACTGCACATGCACTGATCACGTGGCTGATCATACAGAGATCCAGTGGCTGATCATGCACCGATCACGTCGCTGATCATGCACTGATCACGTGACTGCACATGCACTGTTCACGTAATTGTAGGCAATGATCACGTGGCTATCATGCACTGATCACGTGTCTATCATGCACTGAACTCGTGGCTGATCATACACTGATCACGTGTCTGACCATGCACGAATCACGTGACTGCACATTCACTGACCACGTAATTGAAGGCAATGATAACGTGGATGTCATGCACTGATCACGGGGCTGATCATGGCACTCCTCATGTGACTGAGCATGCACTGATCACGTAGATATCATGCATTGATCACTTGGCTATCATGCACTCAACACGTGGATGATGCATACACTGATCACGTGATTGCACATGCACTGATCACGTGGCTGATCATACAGTGATCATGTGGCTGATCAATGCACTGATTACGTGGCTGATCATGCACAAGATCACGTAGCTATCATGCACTGAAACACATGGCTATCATGCACTGATCACGTGACTGATCATGCACTGATCACGTCGCTGATCATGCACTGATCACGTGGCTGATCATCCACTAATCACGTGCCTGATCATGGCACTGATCACGTGGCTGATTATGCATTGATCACGAAGCTGATCATACACTGATCACGTGACAATGCATGCACTAATCACATGGCTTATGATCCACTGCTCACTTGGTGATCGTGCACTGATCACGTGGCTGATCATACCCTGATCACGTGGCTGATCATGCACTTATCACGAAGCTGATCTTACACGGATCACGTTACTGTGCATGCACTGATCACGTGGCTGATCATGCACTGATCACGTGGATGATCATACAATGATCACATGACTGATCATGCACTGATCACGAGCCTGACCATGCACTGATCACGTGGCTGAACATGCACTGATCAGGAAGCTGATCATACACTGATCACATGACTCTGCATGCAATGATCACGTGGCTCATATTGCACTGATCACTTGGCTGATCATACACTGATCACGTGGCTGATCATGCAGTAATCACGGTGCGGATTATGCACTAATCACGTGGTTGATCATACACTGATCACGTGTCTATCATGCACTGATCACATGACTGTGCATTAACTGAACACGTACGTGTTCATGCACTGTTTACATGGCTATCATGCACTGATCACGTGGCTGATCATGCATTGATCATGTAACTGATTATGCACTGTTGGCGTAGCTGTCATGCACTGATCACATGACTGCACATGCTATGATCACGTGACTGATCATGCACTGATCACGTGCCTGATCATGCACTGATCACGTGGCTGATCATGCACTGATGACGAAGCTGATCATACACTTAACACATGACTGTGCATGCACTGATCACATGGCTGATCATGCACTGATCATGTGGCTGAGCATGCACTGATCACTTAGCTATCATGCATTGATCACTTGGCTATCAGGCCCTGAACACGTGGCTGATCATACACTGATCACGTGACTGCACATGCACTGATCACGTGGCTGATCATACAGAGATCCAGTGGCTGATCATGCACTGATCACGTCGCTGATCATGCACTGATCACGTCATTGATCATGAACTGATCACGTGACTTAGCATGCAGTGATCTCGTGTCTGAATGGTGCTGATCATGTGACTAATCAAGAACTGATCACGTGGCTATCATGCACTGATCACGTGACTGATCATGCACTGATCACACAATTGATCCTGCACTGATCACATGGCTCATCACGCACTGATCCGGTGGCTGATCACACACGTATCACGTGACTGATCATGTACAGATCACGTGAATAATCATGAAGTGATCACGTGGCTATCCTGCACTGATCACGTGGATATCATGCACTGATCATGTGGCTGATCACACACGTATCACGTGACTGATCATGCACTGATCACGTGGCTATCATGCACTGATCACGTGGCTGATCATGCACAGATCACGTGACTGATCATGCACTGATCACGTGACTGATCATGCACAGATCACGTGACTGATCATGCACTGATCACGTGGCTATCATGCACTGCTCACGTGGCTGATCATGCAATGATCACGCAGCTACCATGTACTGGTCACATGACTGATCATGCACTGATCACAGAATTGATCATGCACTGTTCACCTGGCTTATCATGCATTGATCATGTGACTGATCATGTGCTGATCATGTTTGGTGTCACACACTGATCATGTGCCTCTGGAGGCAATGAACATAGAGCTGAGTAGGCAGGAATCAGTCAGCAGGCTATAATCATGGAACTCACCTCTGAGAAATCATGCTGCTCAGCTGGCAATAATCAAGTAGATGAGCAGGCAGGAATTACGCAGCACAGGTGGCAATTGTCAAGGAGATGACAGGCAGGAATCGTGCAGCTCAGCTGGAAATTGTCAAGCAGATGAGCAGACAGTAATCACGCAGCTCAGCAGGCCCTGATCACGTGACTGAGCATGCACTGTTCACGTGGATGATCACACACCTATCACGTGACTGATCATGCACTGATCATGTGACTGATCATGCACTGATGACGTGGCTATAATGCACTGATCACTTGGCTGGACATACACTGATCACGTGCCTGGTCATGCACTGATCACGTGGCTGATCATGCACTGATCACGTGACTGATCATGCAATGATCTCGTGTCTGATCATGCACTGATCACGTGGCTATCATGCATTGCTCACGTGGCCTGTCATGCAGTGATCACGTGGCTATCATGCACTACTCACTTGGCTGATCATGCAATGATCATGTAGCTACCATGTACAGGTCACGTGAATGATCATACACCCATCAGGTGACTGATCATGCACTGATCACGTGGCTATCATGCACTGATCACGAGACTGATCATGCACTGATCACGTCTATATCATGCACTGATCACGTGGATGATCATACACTAATCATGTGACAGATCATGCACTGATCACGTGGCTGATCATGCACTGATACCGTGACTGAGCATGGACTGATCACATGACTATCATGTAGTGATCACGTGACTTAATGGCGCTGATCATGTGACTGATCATGCGCTGATCATGTTTGCTATCATACACTGATCATGTGCCTCTGGAGGCAATAAACAAAGAGCTGAGTAGGCACGAATCAAACAGTCAGCAGGCAATAATCATGGAACTCAGCTGTGAGGAATCATGCTGCTCAGCTGGCAATAATCAAGCAGCTGAGCAGGCAGGAATTACACAGCACAGCTGGCAATTGTCAAGCAGATGACAGCAGGAATCGTGCAGCTCAGCTGGCAATTGTCAAGCAGATGAGCAGACACTAATCACGCAGCTCAGCAGGCCCGGATCACGTGACTGAGCATGCACTGTTCACGTGGCTGATCATACACTGATCACGTGATTCATCATGCACTGATCACATGGATATCATGCACTGATCACGTGGCTGATCATACACTGTTCACGTGTCTGACCATGCACTGATCACGTGGCTGATCATACACTGCTCACGTAACTGATCATGCACTGATCACGTGGCTATCATGCACTGAATACGTGGCTGAACATGCACTGTTCACGTGGCTGATCACACACCTGTCACGTGACATAACATGCACTGATCACGTGGCACTCATGCACTGATCACGTGGCTGATCATACTCTGCTCACGTAACTCATCATGCACACATCACGTTTCTATCATGCACTGCTCACGTGGCTCGTCATGGAATGATCACATAGCTACCATATACTGGTCACGTGACTGATCATGCACAGATCACGTAAATGATCATGCACTGTTCACGTGACTGATCATGTACTGATCACGTGACTGATCATGCACCGATCACGTGGCTGATCATGCACTGATCACGTAATTGATCATGCACTTATTATTTGGCTGATCATGCACTGATCACGTGGCTGATCATACACTGATCACGTGACTGATCATGCACTAATCACATAATTGATCCTGCACTGATCACATGGCTCATCACGCACTGATCCGGTGGCTGATCACACACGTATCACGTGACTGATCATGTACAGATCACGTGAATAATCATGAAGTGATCACGTGGCTATCCTGCACTGATCACGTGGATATCATGCACTGATCACGTGGCTTATCATGCACTGATCACGAAGCTGATCATACATTTAACACATGACTGTGCATGCACTGATCACATGGCTGATCATGCACTGATCATGTGGCTGATCATGCACTGATCACGTGGCTGATCATCCACTCTTCACATGACTGCGCATGCACTGATCACGTGACTGATCATGCTCTGATCAGGTGGCTGTCATGCACTCATCACGTGTCTATCATGCACTGAACACGTGGCTGATCATACACTGATCACGTGTCTTCGCATGCACTAATCACATGACTGCACATGCACTGAGCACGTAATTATAGGCAATGATCAGGTGGCTACCATGCACTGATCAAGTGTCTGATCATGCAATGCTCATGTGAGTCAGGCTACACTAATGACGTAGCTATCATGCATTGATCACGTGTCTATCATGCTCTGAACACGTGGCTGATCATAAACTGATCACGTGACTGCGCATTCACTGATCAATGTGGCTGATCATAGAGTGATCACGTGGCTGATCATGCACTGATTAGGTGGCTGATCATGCATTGATCACGTGACTGCACATGCACTGTACACGTAATTGTAGGCAATGATCACGTGGCTATCATGCACTGATCACGTGTCTATCATGCACTGAGCACGTGGCTGATCATAACTGATCACGTGACTGCGCATGCACTGATCATGTGGCTGATCATACACTGATCACGTCGCTGATCAGGAACTGATCACGTGACTTAGCATGCAGTGATCTCGTGTCTGAATGGTGCTGATCATGTGACTAATCAAGAACTGATCACGTGGCTATAATGCACTGATCACGTGACTGCGCCATGCACTGATCATGTGGATGATCAACACTGATCACGTTACTGATCAGGCACTGATCACGTGACTGATCATTCACTGATCACGTGGCTATCATGCACTGATCACGTGACTGCACATGCACTGTTCACGTAATTGTAGGCAATGATCACGTGGCTATCATGCACTGATCACGTGTCTATCATGCACTGAACTCGTGGCTGATCATACACTGATCACGTGTCTGCCCATGCACGAATCACGTGACCGCACATTCACTGACCACGTAATTGAAGGCAATGATAACGTGGCTGTCATGCACTGATCACATGACTGCGCATGCTATGATCACGTGACTGATCATGCACTGATCACGTGCCTGATCATGAACTGATCACGTGGCTGATCATGCACTGATCACGTGGCTTATCATGCACTGATCACGAAGCTGATCATACATTTAACACATGACTGTGCATGCACTGATCACATGGCTGATCATGCACTGATCATGTGGCTGATCATGCACTGATCACGTGGCTGATCATCCACTCTTCACATGACTGCGCATGCACTGATCACGTGACTGATCATGCTCTGATCAGGTGGCTGTCATGCACTCATCACGTGTCTATCATGCACTGAACACGTGGCTGATCATACACTGATCACGTGTCTTCGCATGCACTAATCACATGACTGCACATGCACTGAGCACGTAATTATAGGCAATGATCAGGTGGCTACCATGCACTGATCAAGTGTCTGATCATGCAATGCTCATGTGAGTCAGGCTACACTAATGACGTAGCTATCATGCATTGATCACGTGTCTATCATGCTCTGACACGTGGCTGATCATAAACTGATCACGTGACTGCGCATGCACTGATCATGTGGCTGATCATAGAGTGATCACGTGGCTGATCATGCACTGATTAGGTGGCTGATCATGCATTGATCACGTGACTGATTATGCACTGAATGCGTAGCTGTCATGCCCTGATCACATGAGTTCGCACTGCCATGATCATGTGAACTGATCATGCACTGATCATTGAGGCAGATGATGCACTGATTACGTGGTTAATCGTACACTAACCACGTGGCTGATCATGCACTAATCACTTTGGCGGATCATGCACTGATCACGAAGCTGATCTTACACGGATCACGTTACTGTGCATGCACTGATCACATGGCTGACCATGCAATGATCATGTGGCAGATCATGCACTGATCACGTGGTTAATCATACACTAACCAAGTGGCTGATCATGCACTAATCACGTTGTGGAGCATGCACTGATCACGTGGCTGATCATACACTGATCACGTCGCTGATCAGGAACTGGATCACGTGACTTAGCATGCAGTGATCTCGTGTCTGAATGGTGCTGATCATGTGACTAATCAAAGAACTGATCACGTGGCTATAATGCACTGATCACGTGACTGCGCATACACTGATCATGTGGATGATCATACACTGATCAACGTTACTGATCAGGCACTGATCACGTGACTGATCATTCACTGATCACGTGGCTATCATGCACTGATCACGTGACTGCACATGCACTGTTCACGTAAATTGTAGGCAATGATCACGTGGCTATCATGCACTGATCACGTGTCTATCATGCACTGAACTCGTGGCTGATCATACACTGATCACGTGTCTGCCCATGCACGAATCACGTGACCGCACATTCACTGACCACGTAATTGAAGGCAATGATAACGTGGCTGTCATGCACTGATCACATGACTGCGCATGCTATGATCACGTGCCTGATCATGAACTGATCACGTGGCTGATCATGCACTGATCACGTGGCTTATCATGCACTGATCACGAAGCTGATCATACATTTAACACATGACTGTGCATGCACTGATCACATGGCTGATCATGCACTGATCATGTGGCTGATCATGCACTGATCACGTGGCTGATCATACACTCTTCACATGACTGCGCATGCACTGATCACGTGACTGATCATGCTCTGATCAGGTGGCTGTCATGCACTCATCACGTGTCTATCATGCACTGAACACGTGGCTGATCATACACTGATCACGTGTCTTCGCATGCACTAATCACATGACTGCACATGCACTGAGCACGTAATTATAGGCAATGATCAGGTGGCTACCATGCACTGATCAAGTGTCTGATCATGCAATGCTCATTGTGAGTCAGGCTACACTAATGACGTAGCTATCATGCATTGATCACGTGTCTATCATGCTCTGAACACGTGGCTGATCATAAACTGATCACGTGACTGCGCATGCACTGATCATGTGGCTGATCATAGAGTGATCACGTGGCTGATCATGCACTGATTAGGTGGCTGATCATGCATTGATCACGTGACTGCACATGCACTGTTCACTTAATTGTAGGCAATGATCACGTGGCTATCATGCACTGATCACGTGTCTATCATGCACTGAGCACGTGGCTGATCATAAACTGATCACGTGACTGCGCATGCACTGATCATGTGGCTGATCATACACTGATCACGTCGCTGATCAGGAACTGATCACGTGACTTAGCATGCAGTGATCTCGTGTCTGAATGGTGCTGATCATGTGACTAATCAAGAACTGATCACGTGGCTATCATGCACTGATCACGTGACTGCGCATGCAATGATCATATGGCTGATCATACACTGATCACGTGACTGCACATGCACTGATCACGTGGCTGATCATACAGAGATCCAGTGGCTGATCATGCACCGATCACGTCGCTGATCATGCACTGATCACGTGACTGCACATGCACTGTTCACGTAATTGTAGGCAATGATCACGTGGCTATCATGCACTGATCACGTGTCTATCATGCACTGAACTCGTGGCTGATCATACACTGATCACGTGTCTGCCCATGCACGAATCACGTGACTGCACATTTCACTGACCACGTAATTGAAGGGCAATGATAACGTGGATGTCATGCACTGATCACGGGGCTGATCATGCACTCCTCATGTGACTGAGCATGCACTGATCACGTAGATATCATGCATTGATCACTTGGCTATCATGCACTCAACACGTGGATGATCATACACTGATCACGTGATTGCACATGCACTGATCACGTGGCTGATCATACAGTGATCATGTGGCTGATCATGCACTGATTACGTGGCTGATCATGCACAGATCACGTAGCTATCATGCACTGAACACATGGCTATCATGCACTGATCACGTGACTGATCATGCACTGATCACGTCGCTGATCATGCACTGATCACGTGGCTGATCATCCACTAATCACGTGCCTGATCATGCACTGATCACGTGGCTGATTATGCATTGATCGACGAAGCTGATCATACACTGATCACGTGACAATGCATGCACTAATCACATGGCTTATGATCCACTGCTCACTTTGGTGATCGTGCACTGATCACGTGGCTGATCATACCCTGATCACGTGGCTGATCATGCACTTATCACGAAGCTGATCTTACACGGATCACGTTACTGTGCATGCACTGATCACAGTGGCTGATCATGCACTGATCACGTGATGATCATACAATGATCACATGACTGATCATGCACTGATCACGAGGCCTGACCATGCACTGATCACGTGGCTGAACATGCACTGATCAGGAAGCTGATCATACACTGATCACATGACTCTGCATGCAATGATCACGTGGCTCATATTGCACTGATCACTTGGCTGATCATACACTGATCACGTGGCTGATCATGCAGTAATCACGGTGCGGATTATGCACTAATCACGTGGTTGATCATACACTGATCACGTGTCTATCATGCACTGATCACATGACTGTGCATTAACTGAACACGTACGTGTTCATTGCACTGTTTACATGGCTATCATGCACTGATCACGTGGGCTGATCATTGCATTGATCATGTAACTGATTATGCACTGTGGCGTAGCTGTCATGCACTGATCACATGACTGCACATGCTATGATCACGTGGACTGATCATGCACTGATCACGTGCCTGATCATGCACTGATCACGTGGCTGATCATGCACTGATGACGAAGCTGATCATACACTTAACACATGACTGTGCATGCACTGATCACATGGCTGATCATGCAGCTGATCATGTGGCTGAGCATGCACTGATCACTTAGCTATCATGCATTGATCACTTGGCTATCAAGGCCCCTGAACACGTGGCTGATCTACACTGATCACGTGACTGCACATGCACTGATCACGTGGCTGATCATACCAGAATCCAGTGGCTGATCATGCACTGACACGTCGCTGATTCATGCACTGATCACGTCATTGATCATGAACTGATCACGTTGACTTTAGCATGCAGTGATCTCGTGTCTGAATGGTGCTGATCACTGTGACTAATCAAGAACTGATTCACGTGGCTATCATGCACTGATCACGTGACTGATCATGCACTGATCACACAATTGGATCCTGCACTGATCACATGGCTCATCACTGCAACTGATCCGGTGGCCTGACCACACCACGGTTATTTCACGTGACTGCATCATGTACAGAGTCACCGTGAATAATCATGAAGTGATCCACCGTGGGCTATCCTGCACCTGATCACGTGGGATATACATGCACTGAATCATGTGCTTCGATCCACACCACGATCACGTGACTTGATCATGCACTGATCACGATGGCTATTCATTTGCAACTGATCACGGCTGGCTGATCATGCACAGAGTCACGTGGACTGATCATGCACTATCAGGTGGACTGTCATGCACAGATCACGTTGGACTGATCATGCACTTGAATTCAACGTGGCTATCATGCACTGCTCCACGTCGGCTGATTCATGCCAATGATCACGGCCCCCAGCTACCATGTACTGGTCACATGACCTGAGTCATGCACTGATACACATAATGATCATGGCCACTGTTCACCTGGCTTATCCATGCATTGATCATTGACTGATCATGTGCTGATCATGTTGGTGTCACACACTGATCATGTGCCTCTGGAGGCAATGAACATAGAGCTGAGTAGGCAGGAATCAGTCAGCAGGCTATAATCATGGAACTCACCTCTGAGAAATCATGCTGCTCAGCTGGCAATAATCAAGTAGATGAGCAGGCAGGAATTACGCAGCACAGGTGGCAATTGTCAAGGAGATGACAGGCAGGAATCGTGCAGCTCAGCTGGAAATTGTCAAGCAGATGAGCAGACAGTAATCACGCAGCTCAGCAGGCCCTGATCACGTGACTGAGCATGCACTGTTCACGTGGATGATCACACACCTATCACGTGACTGATCATGCACTGATCATGTGACTGATCATGCACTGATGACGTGGCTATAATGCACTGATCACTTGGCTGGACATACACTGATCACGTGCCTGGTCATGCATTGATCACGTGGCTGATCATGCACTGATCACGTGACTGATCATGCAATGATCTCGTGTCTGATCATGCACTGATCACGTGGCTATCATGCATTGCTCACGTGGCGTGGCCTGTCATGCAGTGATCACGTGGCTATCATGCACTGATCACGAGACTGATCATGCACTGATCACGTCAATATCATGCACTGATCACATGACTGCCCATGCACTGATCACGTGGCTGATCATGCACTGATACCGTGACTGAGCATGGACTGATCACATGACTATCATGTAGTGATCACGTGACTTAATGGCGCTGATCATGTGACTGATCATGCGCTGATCATGTTTGCTATCATACACTGATCATGTGCCTCTGGAGGCAATAAACAAAGAGCTGAGTAGGCACGAATCAAACAGTCAGCAGGCAATAATCATGGAACTCAGCTGTGAGGAATCATGCTGCTCAGCTGGCAATAATCAAGCAGCTGAGCAGGCAGGAATTACACAGCACAGCTGGCAATTGTCAAGCAGATGACAGGCAGGAATCGTGCAGCTCAGCTGGCAATTGTCAAGCAGATGAGCAGACACTAATCACGCAGCTCAGCAGGCCCGGATCACGTGACTGAGCATGCACTGTTCACGTGGCTGATCATACACTGATCACGTGATTGATCATGCACTGATCACATGGATATCATGCACTGATCACGTGGCTGATCATACACTGTTCACGTGTCTGACCATGCACTGATCACGTGGCTGATCATACACTGCTCACGTAACTGATCATGCACTGATCACGTGGCTATCATGCACTGAATACGTGGCTGAACATGCACTGTTCACGTGGCTGATCACACACCTGTCACGTGACATAACATGCACTGATCACGTGGCACTCATGCACTGATCACGTGGCTGATCATACTCTGCTCACGTAACTCATCATGCACACATCACGTTTCTATCATGCACTGCTCACGTGGCTCGTCATGGAATGATCACGTAGCTACCATATACTGGTCACGTGACTGATCATGCACAGATCACGTAAATGATCATGCACTGTTCACGTGACTGATCATGTACTGATCACGTGACTGATCATGCACCGATCACGTGGCTGATCATGCACTGATCACGTAATTGATCATGCACTTATCATTTGGCTGATCATGCACTGATCACGTGGCTGATCATACACTGATCACGTGACTGATCATGCACTGATCACGTGACTGATCATGCCACTGATCACATATTGATCCTGCACTGATCACATGGCTCATCACGCACTGATCGGTGGCTGATCACACACGTATCACGTGACTGATCATGTACAGATCACGTGAATAATCATGAAGTGATCACGTGGCTATCCTGCACTGATCACGTGGATATCATGCACTGATCCGTGCGCTTGATCAAGTCACGATCACGTGGCACACTGATCACGAAGCTGATCATACATTTAACACATGACTGTGCATGCACTGATCACATGGCTGATCATGCACTGATCATGTGGCTGATCATGCACTGATCACGTGGCTGATCACTCTCACATGACTGCGCATGCACTGATCACGTGACTGATCATGCTCTGATCAGGTGGCTGTCATGCACTCATCACGTGTCTATCATGCACTGAACACGTGGCTGATCATACACTGATCACGTGTCTTCGCATGCACTAATCACATGACTGCACATGCACTGAGCACGTAATTATAGGCAATGATCAGGTGGCTACCATGCACTGATCAAGTGTTGATCATGCAATGCTCATGTGAGTCAGGCTACACTAATGCATTGTAGCTATCATG
>NW_020191323.1:0-20102 GCF_002263795.3 Bos taurus
GTCGTCTCGACCCAGACAGATCTCTGGGGCTCTCCCCTTGTCCCAGGTCGTCTGCAGGGTACCCTTGCGATCGTGACACAGTGCTGTGAATCAGAGACCTGTGTGTTCCCTGCGGTCCTGCCTTCACTGGAGAGGCCCTCTTCCAAATTGCGTATCCAATCCTAGTGGCCTCTCAGCTTCTCGACCGAGCGCCCTCCACCCTCCAGTTTCCCCCCCCCTCGACCTTCTCACAGGGAAGCCACGGCTGAGGAAGCCTCCTGAGAGATGTCAACATGACAAAAAGTCAGAAGGGAAAAGTCAGGGTTTTCCAATGCACCTTCACCCGAGAAAACATCGAAGGACCTTCTTTTCGAACACGTCTCGAGGCCAGAAGATTTCCACCTACCATTTGCAATCACGGATGCGAGCGACTTGACCCGAGGCCCTCCCCCTCGCCACCTCCCACTGGGACGACGCTTCCCTGGGCGCCCACGAGAGGCTCACTGACCTCGCCTAAACCCTGTACCCCTCGTCGACACACCCGCCACCAACCCCTCTCGCGGCCGCCGCCCCCCCCGCCTCCCAGCACACACCACCACGACGATCCGCTCCCCCGTCATCGTATTGACCGCGTGGTGAGGGACCTTCGTCTCCTGCATGGGCGTGGAGACCAATCTCGCGACCTCGCTCCAAACGCAGAGAGTCAGAGGAGGCCCTGACTCCCTTTGGGGCTCACCCACGTGCGCTCCAAGACCGATACCCGTCGGACGTCCGCGAGTCGTCCGCGTTTTCAGATGGTGCTTTGCCTGTCCACTCGAGCAGTGGGATGATGCCATGGTCTCCCGGTGCTGTTCTTCTGAATGCAAGCCCCGAGATCCCTGTCCCCCTGAGCAGGCATTAGGCTTCTGGACAACAGGCCTAGATGGAGGGTTATTTGGCCCTGCAGGTCCTCGGAGAGCCAATGACCAGCTTTTCCTCGCAACGTCGAAGTGAGATTGGACATTGGCCTGGGCCAACAACAAGAGGGACAGGGGCCTGAATTCCCCGCGGGAACTCTGAGAATATCGCCTGCTGCTACAATTCACGAGATGAAAAACACGTGGCTCACCCAAGGCGTGCGCACGTGAGAGCCGCTTTCGCGATGTACAGCGGACTCAGGGAAGTCCCCACCGTTAGGAAATGGAGGTCGAAGCAGGGCAACTTGGCACCCTTGATGCGAACACAAAGCTTCCCCGAATCCCGGTCTCCCTTGAGAGGAACCTGCGGTTTTCCAGCACCCTCCTCTGGCCCTTCTCCCTCCTGATCTGGGACACGGGCGTCATCCTCCTCAGCTGCTATAGATACATAGAGAAAGGCAGAGAGTTCCGACCTCTCTCGCGGTCGCACCTCAGGATTCGAGGGCTCGGTTCTTCAACGAAGACATTTCAGTACCGTGAGGCTCTTGTGGGGTTGGTTGCCACATTCCGTTGGACACCGATTTCGCGCGCCAAGGGTCCCTCTTTGATAAGAACCTCCGTCCGCCCCCGACACCTCTCCGCGAAACTCCGCCTGGTGAATGAAAGTCCCTGACGAAGGTAGGCAGGTTTTCCGTGCATTGTTCAGGAAAAACACCCAAGATTCCAATACAGCTCGGAGCAACGCGTGGACCTCTCGTCCCCGGGGGACATTCTCGAGAGGGCACAGCTCGGTAGTTCCATGCCGCAACTCCCAATGACGATGTCCTGACTCTCCTGGTCCCCAGTCTGCAGGGACCCCTGTTCCGATCGTGAGTCTGAATCATCAGAGTACTCCTTGCGTTCCTGTCCTCACCCCACCTGCGGATGGGGCCTCTTCCCAATCGCCACCAAGCCCAGAGATATCCGAGACGGCCCCTCCCACCTCCAGTTTCCTCTGACTTTTTCTTCTAGGCCACCATGAGAGAGCCCCTGAGGTCCACCCCCCTCGTCAGCAAGCTCTGATGGTGCAACCCCGGGTTTTCCCTGCCCCCCTTCCCACCCCCCGCCGGGAGAAGCCTCTAGGAGGACCTTAGCGTGTCGAAGCAACGTCTCGAGGCAAGAATATACCCATCCATGGCTCAGGACAAGGGCCCCGCCCCAATGACTCCGCCCTCCCCCCTCCCCCGCCCCCCCCCACTCGCCCCCCTGCGAGCACGCCTGACCTTCCCCCCCCCCTGCCGGCCCCCCCCACGCCCAGCAGCGCTCCCCTGAGCCGCGCCCCCGCGCTCCCCCCCCCCCCGTACCACTGCTGAGCACACCGGCACCACTTCGGCGGCTGCCGACTCGAGAACAAACCCCGAGTTCCCCCGTCATCGAGAAGTGATTGCCTGCGTCATCCTACATGGCCTACGAGACCATTACTCGCGGACCTCTCTCCAAACGGCTCAGGAGGACGTTGAGCTCGGCCGTTGAGGTCGCACCCGAGTGACTCAAGAACCGAGTAGAGGGGGGCCGAGGGCTCTCGCGCATCTCGCCCCGCAGCCGCCGAGCCGCCCCCCCCCCGCCCCCCCCTGGTTCTTTGGTCCTTTCAGTCGAGGGGATGGAATGCCGTGTGTCGGCCGCGAAGAAGCCGCCCGCTTTGGAAGTGCTACCCCCGAGGATTCCCTGTTTCACCCTGGAGATGATACCATTGGTATTTTTGGTACACTTAGTCCTTTAGATTGATGGTCTTATTGGCCCTTGCAGTCATTCTCGACTCACGCAGACTCCCCACGCCTCTTTCTTCGACTACTCGACTGGTAAGATTGGACTTGCCTGTGAGTAGCCAACATCAAAGACCCCGCCGCCCCAGCCTTCTGAATTTCCCGGTCGGTACCTCGTTAGAATTCTCGCTCGTTTAACTTCGGTGAGAAAACCGTGGACGTCTCCCTCCCGCTCCACTCGCCAAACGATCCCGCAAGCCCTTTCCCCCCCCCCCGCTCACAGCCCGTTCTCCTGCCCGCGAGACCAGTGCCCACCCGCGTAGGCCCACTTGGACACTCCGTTCGCAAAGGGCACCCTGCCGCACCTCCTTCATCTGCGACCCACACAGTTCCCGCACCCAACTCCCCCCCCGGTCCTCCCCCCGCAAGACGGCTGAGGTTTTTCCGCACTCCGCCTCCTCTTGGAGCCCTTTCTCCCTCCAGATTCTGGACTAGGGCGTCGATCCCTGCTTTTCTGGATAGGGGTTCCTGACCTGTCCGGCGCCGGTCGCACCTTCAGGATGGAGGTCCCGGTCTCACGAAGACATTCCAGACGTGGCCTCGTGGGCTGGTTCCACACATTCCGGTAGACCCGATTTCCCGGGTTCCCCTCCTTACATAAGAACCCAGGCCCGGACACCTCTCCGAACTCCACCACTGCTGACATGACTCCACACGACGGGGCAGTTTTTCCGTGCATCGTTCGGAAAAATAACCCCAGTTCCAAATTACAACTCGACAAGGCGAGGACTCTCTCCCGGGGACATCTCCGAAGAGCGCAAGCGGCAGTTCCATGCCTGCGAACCAAGACGGAGCCTGGACTTCTGCGCGGTCCGCATCTGCAGGGACCGTGCGGAGTCGGAGTCGTGAGAGATCAGAGGTACCCTTCGGGGTGTCACTGCCTACTGGCACGCACCTGCGGCTCTCCTCTCCATGCACCCACAACCCCACGTGGGCGTCCCCGACCGAGGCCCCCTCCACTCTCCCAGTTTCCCTGCGCTTCTCAGACGCCACCACTCCCCGCGGCAAGCCCCCTCCCGCGTGTACCTGCACAAGCGTGGGACCAGGGTTTTCCTGCCTCAACCGCGGAAAGGACGCGAGAGACCTTCTTCAAAACGTTCCGGGCCAAGATATCTCCTACCATGGCCGGGAGCAATATGGTCGTCGCCCCTCGCCACTCGCATGGAGACCCGACGCTTCCCGGGCCCCCACGACGAGAGCTACACTGATCCTCCGTCGTACCTTGCGTGGACAGTGACCACTGGGCTCGCGCCGACCCCTCAGAGCACCCCGATGCATTCCCACTTCGAGGTTAGGCCTTCGTCTCCTGCTTCCCGGCCTAGATACCAATCTCGCGACCTCTCTCAAACGCACTCAGAGTGCTTGGACTCGCTTGAGTCCACCCAGTGAGCTCCAAGAGGTAACACCGGTCGCGACTCGAGAGCAGAGCTGGCAGGTTCTTATTGCTTCCACTCCGAGAGGAATGCCTGTCTCCCCGCGGGTGCGTATCGGAATTGCCAACCCCCGAGATCCCTGCATCCGCCCCTGGTAGAGAGACTATGTCGTTCTGGCACAAGCCTAGATGAGGTCTATTGCCGCTGCAACAGTCAGCTTCGAGATGAATCCGCCAGACTTTTCTTCCGCACTCGACTGGAAGATTGACTTTCCTGGGCACCAAACATCCTGATATCGCCCGCCGTAATTCGCATCGCGGTAACTCGAGAATACCACGTGGTCCCCCCGTCATCGCAAGATGTAAAAGCCCTTGCCCGCTTACAGTTCGTCTTCGGAGAAGTCCCACTTAGTGTAATGTGGAGGTCGAAAGGTACTGGTCACCTTGCTGCGACCCACCCAACAGCTCCCCCGAACCATCCCGCTCTCCCTCGATGGCACGGGAACACCTGAGCTTTTCCAGACGCCGCACCACTCCTCCGAGCCTCTTATACCCTCCTGATCTGGACAGGAGGGTCGACTCCCCTGCTTTGTCTGGAACGGATTACCGGACCATTCCCCCCCGCCTCGCACCCTCGCCGTCCACCCCCCCTGGTTCTCACAGAGAGCATTCCAGACGTGGCTCGGCGGTGGTTCCACATTCCCGTAGGACCCGATGTTCCCGTCCCTCTTATTAACGGACCCCGCATGCGGCGACACCTCCTCGAAACTCCACCTGTGATTGATCCAACACAGAGCGCCCCGGCCCAGTTTTCTCGCCCGCCTGCGCACCTCTTCGGTATATAAAGGCAGGTGTCCGGGAGAGGTACAGCTCCCGCCCCAACGCCCGCCCCCTCTTCCTCCCGCCGGGCCATCTCCCGCGAGGCTAACCCGGCCAGTCTCCACCTCGTCCTCAATCCAATGATTCGAGGCCTGACTTTCCTGGTCCCCAGTTCAGGGACTCCGCTTTGCAGCGGTGTACTGAAATCAGAGGTACGCCGCAGGTTTCCCTGCCGTCAATGGAGATGAGGCCCTTCGTCCAATGCACCAAACCGTTGGAGTTCCGAGAGGCCAGACCATCTCCAGTTTCCTCTGCTTCTCAGTTACCACCATGGAGAAGCCCCCTGAGTCACCTTGCATCAACCTCGAGGACCCAGGTTTTCCCATGCCTCAACCCGGAAAGGACCATCGAAAAGAAGACCTTCAAAACACTCAACACGTATTCTCGAGGCAGATTCCCTACCATAGCTCAGGGAGCAATGACGCAGCATCCCCTCGCACACTACATGGAAAGACCCGAACTTCCCTGGCGCCCCGTAGAAGCGCTTTCGGGCTGACGTCGCCAGTCGTAGCCTCGTACAGAAATCCGCACCCACTGGGGACCGTTCCGCTCGGAGACTCACAAACCGCCCCATGTCGCGTCCGGTGCATCGAAAGATGAGGGCTTCGTTCTCCTGCATTGGCTGGGAGACCAAATTTTTCGGCGGGACCTCGTCTCCAAGAGCGCGGTGCAGGGACGCTTGATTCCCTGAGTCCGACGCCAGTGCCTAGCCTCCAAGCGCCACTACCGCTCTGCCTCTCCCCCCGAGCGGCACCGAGCCCGCCCGGTTTCGTGCCGCTTCCCCCACTCCCGAGCCCCCCCCCCACCTTTTGGTATAATGCCTGTCTCCCCGGGTGCGTCTGGAATGCAACCCCGAGATCCCGGTCGCCCTGGAGAGGAACCTGGCTTCTGGACACAAGCCTAGATGAGGCTATTGCCCTGCAGTCACTCGAGAGCAATCCCCAGCTTTCCTTCGCAACTCGAATGGAAGATTGGACTTCCCTGGGCCAACACAAGAGGCATCCTGAATTCCCCGTCGTAACTCGAGAATCCCGCGCAACTCGAGAAAACCACGTGGTTCCCCGTCATCGCAAGATGAAGCCCTTCCCGCTACAGCGTCTCAGGAGAGTCCACGTTGGGAATTGGAGTCGAACGGTACTGCACCCTTGATTCGCCCCAACAAAAGTTTCCCCGGCATCGCCGGTCTCCCGGGAGAGGAAACCGAGGTTTTCCGGCACACTTCCTCTGAGCCCCTTCTACCACTCCTGATCTCGACAGGATGGTCCGACTCCCTGCTTTGTCTGGAAGGGGTTTCCCGAGCTTGTCGGTCGCACGCTCAGGATGAGGCGGTCTCACGACGACATTCCAGACGTGCTCGTGGTGCTCCACGTTGCGAAGCACTCGATTTCCGGTCCCCTCTTGAGAGAACCGATGCCCGGACACCTCTCCCGAACTCCACCCTGTGAATGAAGTCAACACGAAGGGGCATGACTCGCCCGTGCAATCGTCCGGAAAAAAACCCCCAGGTTCCAAATACAGCTCGACAAGTGGCCCTCTCTCCCCGGGGACACCTCGAGAGGCAAGCGGAGTTCCATGCCTCAACCCAAGACGAGGCCTGACTCTCCTGTCCCCAGTCTGCAGGGACCCTGCGATCGGAGTCTGAAAATCAGAGAACCCTGAGGTTCCTGCCTCAATGGAGATGAGGCCCTCTTCCAATGCACCAAACCCAGGGGAGTCCGAAGAGGCCCCTCCCACCTCCAGTTCCCTGACTTCTCAGAGCCACCATGAGAAGCCCCCTGAGGTCACCTGCACAAGTCGAGGGAAGCCAGGGTTTCCTGCCTCAACCGAGAAAGACCTCGAGAGACCTTCTTCAACACGTCTCGAGGCCAGATTCCCCTACCATGACTCGAGAGCAATGACGCGCTCCCCCTCGCCACTCGCATGGAGACCCGACTTCCCTGGCGCCCCACGAGAGGCTCACTGACCTCGCCGTCGTACCTCGTGAGAAAACCGCACCCTGGGGCCGCCGCTCGAGAACCACCCCGAGACTCCCCCGTCATCGCGGAGATGAGGGCCTTCGTCTCCTGCATGGCCTAGAGGCCAACCTCGCGACCTCTCTCCAAACGCCTCAGGAGGCTTGACTCCCTTTAGTCCACCCAGTGAGCTCCAAGAGATACCCGTCGCGACTCGAGAGCAGAGCGGGGTTCTTTGCTTCCACTCGAGATGAATGCCTGTCTCCCCGGGTGCGTCTGGAATGCAACCCCGAGATCCCGGTCGCCCCTGGAGAGGAACATTGGCTTCTGGACACAAGCCTAGATGAGGTCTATTGGCCCTGCAGTCACTCGAGAGCAATCCCCAGCTTTCCTTCGCAACTCGAATGGAAGATTGGACTTCCCTGGGCCAACACAAGAGGCATCCTGAATTCCCCGTCGTAACTCGAGAATCCCGCCGCAACTCGAGAAAAACCACGTGGTTCCCCCGTCATCGCAAGATGAAGCCCTTTCCCGCTACAGCGTCTCAGGAGAAGTCCCACGTTAGGAATTGGAGGTCGAAACGGTACTTGGCACCCTTGATGCGCCCCCACAAAGTTGCCCCGGCATCCCGGTCTCCCTGGAGAGGAACACCGAGGTTTTCCGGCACCACTTCCTCTGAGCCCCTTCTACCCTCCTGATCTCGACAGGAGGGTCGACTCCCCTGCTTTGTCTGGAAGGGGTTCCCGACCTTCCGGTCGCACCTCAGGATGAGGCCGGTCTCACGACGACATTCCAGACGTGGCCTCGTGGGTGCTTCCACGTTGCGAAGCACCCCGATTTCCCGGTCCCCTCTTGATAAGAACCCGATGCCCGGACACCTCTCCGAACTCCACCCTGTGAATGAAGTCAACACGAAGGGGCAGTGACTCGCCCGTGCATCGTCCGGAAAAAACCCCCAGGTTCCAAATACAGCTCGACAAGTGGCCTCTCTCCCCGGGGACACCTCGAGAGGCAAGCGGAGTTCCATGCCTCAACCCAAGACGAGGCCTGACTCTCCTGTCCCCAGTCTGCAGGGACCCTGCGATCGGAGTCTGAAATCAGAGGAACCCTGAGGTTCCTGCCTCAACTGGAGATGAGGCCCTCTTCCAATGCACCAAACCCAGTGGAGTCCCGAGAGGCCCCTCCCACCTCCAGTTTCCCTGACTTCTCAGAGCCACCATGAGAAGCCCCCTGAGGTCACCTGCACAAGTCGAGGGAAGCCAGGGTTTCCTGCCTCAACCCGAGAAAGACCTCGAGAGACCTTCTTCAACACGTCTCGAGGCCAGATTCCCCTACCATGACTCGAGAGCAATGACGCGCTCCCCCTCGCCACTCGCATGGAGACCCGACTTCCCTGGCGCCCCACGAGAGGCTCACTGACCTCGCCGTCGTACCTCGTGAGAAACCGCACCCTGGGGCCGCCGCTCGAGAACCACCCCGAGACTCCCCCGTCATCGCGGAGATGAGGGCCTTCGTCTCCTGCATGGCCTAGAGGCCAATCTCGCGACCTCTCTCCAAACGCCTCAGGAGGCTTGACTCCCTTTAGTCCACCCAGTGAGCTCCAAGAGATACCCGTCGCGACTCGAGAGCAGAGCGGGGTTCTTTGCTTCCACTCGAGATGAATGCCTGTCTCCCCGGGTGCGTCTGGAATGCAACCCCGAGATCCCGGTCGCCCCTGGAGAGGAACATTGGCTTCTGGACACAAGCCTAGATGAGGTCTATTGGCCCTGCAGTCACTCGAGAGCAATCCCCAGCTTTCCTTCGCAACTCGAATGGAAGATTGGACTTCCCTGGGCCAACACAAGAGGCATCCTGAATTCCCCGTCGTAACTCGAGAATCCCGCCGCAACTCGAGAAAAACCACGTGGTTCCCCCGTCATCGCAAGATGAAGCCCTTTCCCGCTACAGCGTCTCAGGAGAAGTCCCACGTTAGGAATTGGAGGTCGAAACGGTACTTGGCACCCTTGATGCGCCCCACAAAGTTCCCGGCATCCCGGTCTCCCTGGAGAGGAACACCGAGGTTTTCCGGCACCACTTCCTCTGAGCCCCTTCTACCCTCCTGATCTCGACAGGAGGGTCGACTCCCCTGCTTTGTCTGGAAGGGGTTCCCGACCTTCCGGTCGCACCTCAGGATGAGGCCGGTCTCACGACGACATTCCAGACGTGGCCTCGTGGGTGCTTCCACGTTGCGAAGCACCCCGATTTCCCGGTCCCCTCTTGATAAGAACCCGATGCCCGGACACCTCTCCGAACTCCACCCTGTGAATGAAGTCAACACGAAGGGGCAGTGACTCGCCCGTGCATCGTCCGGAAAAAAACCCCAGGTTCCAAATACAGCTCGACAAGTGGCCTCTCTCCCCGGGGACACCTCGAGAGGCAAGCGGAGTTCCATGCCTCAACCCAAGACGAGGCCTGACTCTCCTGTCCCCAGTCTGCAGGGACCCTGCGATCGGAGTCTGAAATCAGAGGAACCCTGAGGTTCCTGCCTCAACTGGAGATGAGGCCCTCTTCCAATGCACCAAACCCAGTGGAGTCCCGAGAGGCCCCTCCCACCTCCAGTTTCCCTGACTTCTCAGAGCCACCATGAGAAGCCCCCTGAGGTCACCTGCACAAGTCGAGGGAAGCCAGGGTTTCCTGCCTCAACCCGAGAAAGACCTCGAGAGACCTTCTTCAACACGTCTCGAGGCCAGATTCCCCTACCATGACTCGAGAGCAATGACGCGCTCCCCCTCGCCACTCGCATGGAGACCCGACTTCCCTGGCGCCCCACGAGAGGCTCACTGACCTCGCCGTCGTACCTCGTGAGAAACCGCACCCTGGGGCCGCCGCTCGAGAACCACCCCGAGACTCCCCCGTCATCGCGGAGATGAGGGCCTTCGTCTCCTGCATGGCCTAGAGGCCAATCTCGCGACCTCTCTCCAAACGCCTCAGGAGGCTTGACTCCCTTTAGTCCACCCAGTGAGCTCCAAGAGATACCCGTCGCGACTCGAGAGCAGAGCGGGGTTCTTTGCTTCCACTCGAGATGAATGCCTGTCTCCCCGGGTGCGTCTGGAATGCAACCCCGAGATCCCGGTCGCCCCTGGAGAGGAACATTGGCTTCTGGACACAAGCCTAGATGAGGTCTATTGGCCCTGCAGTCACTCGAGAGCAATCCCCAGCTTTCCTTCGCAACTCGAATGGAAGATTGGACTTCCCTGGGCCAACACAAGAGGCATCCTGAATTCCCCGTCGTAACTCGAGAATCCCGCCGCAACTCGAGAAAAACCACGTGGTTCCCCCGTCATCGCAAGATGAAGCCCTTTCCCGCTACAGCGTCTCAGGAGAAGTCCCACGTTAGGAATTGGAGATCGAAACGGTACTTGGCACCCTTGATGCGCCCCCACAAAGTTCCCCGGCATCCCGGTCTCCCTGGAGAGGAACACCGAGGTTTTCCGGCACCACTTCCTCTGAGCCCCTTCTACCCTCCTGATCTCGACAGGAGGGTCGACTCCCCTGCTTTGTCTGGAAGGGGTTCCCGACCTTCCGGTCGCACCTCAGGATGAGGCCGGTCTCACGACGACATTCCAGACGTGGCCTCGTGGGTGCTTCCACGTTGCGAAGCACCCCGATTTCCCGGTCCCCTCTTGATAAGAACCCGATGCCCGGACACCTCTCCGAACTCCACCCTGTGAATGAAGTCAACACGAAGGGGCAGTGACTCGCCCGTGCATCGTCCGGAAAAAACCCCCAGGTTCCAAATACAGCTCGACAAGTGGCCTCTCTCCCCGGGGACACCTCGAGAGGCAAGCGGAGTTCCATGCCTCAACCCAAGACGAGGCCTGACTCTCCTGTCCCCAGTCTGCAGGGACCCTGCGATCGGAGTCTGAAATCAGAGGAACCCTGAGGTGCCTGCCTCAACTGGAGATGAGGCCCTCTTCCAATGCACCAAACCCAGTGGAGTCCCGAGAGGCCCCTCCCACCTCCAGTTTCCCTGACTTCTCAGAGCCACCATGAGAAGCCCCCTGAGGTCACCTGCACAAGTCGAGGGAAGCCAGGGTTTCCTGCCTCAACCCGAGAAAGGCCTCGAGAGACCTTCTTCAACACGTCTCGAGGCCAGATTCCCCTACCATGACTCGAGAGCAATGACGCGCTCCCCCTCGCCACTCGCATGGAGACCCGACTTCCCTGGCGCCCCACGAGAGGCTCACTGACCTCGCCGTCGTACCTCGTGAGAAACCGCACCCTGGGGCCGCCGCTCGAGAACCACCCCGAGACTCCCCCGTCATCGCGGAGATGAGGGCCTTCGTCTCCTGCATGGCCTAGAGGCCAATCTCGCGACCTCTCTCCAAACGCCTCAGGAGGCTTGACTCCCTTTAGTCCACCCAGTGAGCTCCAAGAGATACCCGTCGCGACTCGAGAGCAGAGCGGGGTTCGTTGCTTCCACTCGAGATGAATGCCTGTCCCCCCGGGTGCGTCTGGAATGCAACCCCGAGATCCCGGTCGCCCCTGGAGAGGAACATTGGCTTCTGGACACAAGCCTAGATGAGGTCTATTGGCCCTGCAGTCACTCGAGAGCAATCCCCAGCTTTCCTTCGCAACTCGAACGGAAGATTGGACTTCCCTGGGCCAACACAAGAGGCATCCTGAATTCCCCGTCGTAACTCGAGAATCCCGCCGCAACTCGAGAAAAACCACGTGGTTCCCCCGTCATCGCAAGATGAAGCCCTTTCCCGCTACAGCGTCTCAGGAGAAGTCCCACGTTAGGACTTGGAGATCGAAACGGTACTTGGCACCCTTGATGCGCCCCCACAAAGTTCCCCGGCATCCCGGTCTCCCTGGAGAGGAACACCGAGGTTTTCCGGCACCACTTCCTCTGAGCCCCTTCTACCCTCTTGATCTCGACAGGAGGGTCGACTCCCCTGCTTTGTCTGGAAGGGGTTCCCGACCTTCCGGTCGCACCTCAGGATGAGGCCGGTCTCACGACGACATTCCAGACGTGGCCTCCTGGGTGCTTCCACGTTGCGAAGCACCCCGATCTCCCGGTCCCCTCTTGATAAGAACCCGATGCCCGGACACCTCTCCGAACTCCACCCTGTGAATGAAGTCAACACGAAGGGGCAGTGACTCGCCCGTGCATCGTCCGGAAAAAAACCCCAGGTTCCAAATACAGCTCGACAAGTGGCCTCTCTCCCCGGGGACACCTCGAGAGGCAAGCCGAGTTCCATGCCTCAACCCAAGACGAGGCCTGACTCTCCTGTCCCCAGTCTGCAGGGACCCTGCGATCGGAGTCTGAAATCAGAGAAACCCTGAGGTTCCTGCCTCAACTGGAGATGAGGCCCTCTTCCAATGCACCAAACCCAGTGGAGTCCCGAGAGGCCCCTCCCACCTCCAGTTTCCCTGACTTCTCAGAGCCACCATGAGAAGCCCCCTGAGGTCACCTGCACAAGTCGAGGGAAGCCAGGGTTTCCTGCCTCAACCCGAGAAAGACCTCGAGAGACCTTCTTCAACACGTCTCGAGGCCAGATTCCCCTACCATGACTCGAGAGCAATGACGCGCTCCCCCTCGCCACTCGCATGGAGACCCGACTTCCCTGGCGCCCCACGAGAGGCTCACTGACCTCGCCGTCGTACCTCGTGAGAAACCGCACCCTGGGGCCGCCGCTCGAGAACCACCCCGAGACTCCCCCGTCATCGCGGAGATGAGGGCCTTCGTCTCCTGCATGGCCTAGAGGCCAATCTCGCGACCTCTCTCCAAACGCCTCAGGAGGCTTGACTCCCTTTAGTCCACCCAGTGAGCTCCAAGAGATACCCGTCGCGACTCGAGAGCAGAGCGGGGTTCGTTGCTTCCACTCGAGATGAATGCCTGTCCCCCGGGTGCGTCTGGAATGCAACCCCGAGATCCCGGTCGCCCCTGGAGAGGAACATTGGCTTCTGGACACAAGCCTAGATGAGGGCTATTGGCCCTGCAGTCACTCGAGAGCAATCCCCAGCTTTCCTTCGCAACTCGAATGGAAGATTGGACTTCCCTGGGCCAACACAAGAGGCATCCTGAATTCCCCGTCGTAACTCGAGAATCCCGCCGCAACTCGAGAAAAACCAGGTGGTTCCCCGTCATCGCAAGATGAAGCCCTTTCCCGCTACAGCGTCTCAGGAGAATTGCCACGTTAGGAATTGGAGGTCGAAACGGTACTTGGCACCCTTGATGCGCCCCCACAAAGTTCCTCGGCATCCCGGTCTCCCTGGAGAGGAACACCGAGGTTTTCCGGCACCACTTCCTCTGAGCCCCTTCTACCCTCCTGATCTCGACAGGAGGGTCGACTCCCCTGCTTTGTCTGGAAGGGGTTCCCGACCTTCCGGTCAGGATGAGGCCGGTCTCACGACGACATTCCAGACGTGGCCTCGTGGGTGCTTCCACATTGCAAAGCACCCCGATTTCCCGGTCCCCGCTTGATAAGAACCCGATGCCCGGACACCTCTCCGCACTCAACCCTGTGAATGAAGTCAACACGAAGGGGCAGTGACTCGCCCGTGCATCGTCTGGAAAAAACCCCCAGGTTCCAAATACAGCTCGACAAGTGGCCTCTCTCCCGGGGACACCTCGAGAGGCAAGCGGAGTTCCATGCCTCAACCCAAGACGAGGCCTGACTCTCCTGTCCCCAGTCTGCAGGGACCCTGCGATCGGAGTCTGAAATCAGAGGAACCCTGAGGTGCCTGCCTCAACTGGAGATGAGGCCCTCTTCCAATGCACCAAACCCACTGGAGTCCCGAGAGGCCCCTCCCACCTCCAGTTTCCCTGACTTCTCAGAGCCACCATGAGAAGCCCCCTGATGTCACCTGCACAAGTCGAGGGAAGCCAGGGTTTCCTGCCTCAACCCGAGAAAGACCTCGAGAGACCTTCTACAACACGTCTCGAGGCCAGATTCCCCTACCATGACTCGAGAGCAATGACGCGCTCCCCCTCGCCACTCGCATGGAGACCCGACTTGCCTGGGGCCCCACGAGAGGCTCACTGACCTCGCCTTCGTACCCCGTGAGAAACCGCTCCCTGGGGCCGCCGCTCGAGAATAACCCCGAGACTCCCCCGTCATCGCGAGATGAGGGCCTTCCTCTCCTGCATGGCCTAGACACCAATATCGCTACCTCTCTCCAAACGCCTCAGGAGGCTTGACTCCCTTTAGTCCACCCAGTGAGCTCCAAGAGATACCCGTCGCGACTCGAGAGCAGAGCGGGGTTCTTTGCTTCCACTCGAGATGAACGTCTGTCTCCCCGGGTGCGTCTGGAATGCAACCCCGAGAACCCGGTCGCCCCTGGAGAGGAACATTGGCTTCTGGACACAAGCCTAGATGAGGTCTATTGGCCCTGCAGTCACTCGAGAGCAATCCCCAGCTTTCCTTCGCAACTCGAACGGAAGATTGGACTTCCCTGGGCCAACACAAGAGGCATCCTGAATTCCCCGTCGTAACTCGAGAATCCCGCCGCAACTCGAGAAAAACCACGTGGTTCCCCCGTCATCGCAAGATGAAGCCCTTTCCCGCTACAGCGTCTCAGGAGAAGTCCCACGTTAGGACTTGGAGATCGAAACGGTACTTGGCACCTTTGATGCGCCCCACCAAGTTCCCCTGCATCCCGGTCTCCCTGGAGAGGAACATCGAGGTTTTCCGGCACCACTTCTCTGATCCCCTTCTACCCTTCTACCTCCTGATCTCGATAGGAGGGTCGACTCCCCTGCTTTGTCTGGAATGGCTTCCCCGAACTTCCGGTCGCACCTCAGGATGAGGCCGGTCTCACGACGACATTCCAGACGTGGCCTCGTGGATGCTTTCACATTGCGAAGCACCCCGATTTCCCGATCCCCACTTGATAAGAACCCGATGCCCGGACGCCTCCCGGAACTCCACCCTGTGAATGAAGGCAACACGAAGGGGCAGTGACTCGGCCGTGCATCATCCGGAAAAACCCCCAGGTTCCGAATACATCTCGACAAGTGGCCTCTCTTCCCGGGGACACCTCGAGGGAAAGCGGAGTTCCATGCCTAAACCCAAGACGAGGCCTGACTCTCCTGTCCCCAGTGTGCAGAGACCCTGCGATCCGAGTCTGAAATCAGAGGAACCCTGAGGTTCCTGCCTCAACTGGAGATGAGGCCCTCTTCCAATGCACCAAACCCACTGGAGTCCCGAGAGGCCCCTCCCACCTCCAGTTTCCCTGACTTCTCAGAGCCACCATGAAAAGCCCCCTGAGGTCACCTGCACAAGTCGAGGGAAGCCAGGGTTTCCTGCTTCAACCCGAGAAAGACCTCGAGAAACCTTCTTCAACACGTCTCGAGGCCAGATTCCCCTACCGTGACTCGAGAGCAATGACGCGCTCCCCCTCGCCATTCGCATGGAGAGCCGACTTCCCTTGCGCACCTCGAGAGGCTCACTGACCACGCCGTCGTACCTCGTGAGAAACCGCACCCTGGGGCCTCCGCTCGAGAACCACCCCGAGACCCCCCGTCATCGCGAGATGAGGGCCTTCGTCTCCTGCATGGCCTACAGGTCAATCTCGAGACCTCTCTCCAAACGCCTCAGGAGGCTTGACTCCCTTTAGTCCACCCAGTGAGCTCCAAGAGATAACCGTCGCGACTCGAGAGCAGAGCGGGGTTCTTTGCTTCCACTCGAGATGAACGCCTGTCTCACCGGGTGCGTCTGGAATGCAACCCCGAGATCCCGGTCGCCCCTGGAGAGGAACATTGGCTTCTGGACACAAGCCTAGATGAGGTCTATTGGCCCTGCAGTCACTCGAGAGCAATCCCCAGCTTTCCTTCGCAACTCGAATGGAAGATTGAACTTCCCTGGGCCAACACAAGAGGCATCTTGAATTCCCCGTCGTAACTCGAGAACCCCGCCGCAACTCGAGAAAAACCACGTGGTTCCCCCGTCATCGCAAGATGAAGCCCTTTCCCGCTGCAGCGTCTCAGGAGAAGTCCCACGTTAGGAATTGGAGGTCGAAACGGTACTTGGCACCCTGATGCGCCCCACAAAGTTGCCCGGCATCCCGGTCTCCCTGGAGAGGAACACCGAGGTTTTCCGGCACCACTGCCTCTGAGCCCCTTCTACCCTCCTGATCTCGACAGGAGGGTCGACTCCCCTGCTTTGTCTGGAAGGGGTTCCCGACCTTCCGGTCGCACCTCAGGATGAGGCCGGTCTCACGACGACATTCCAGACGTGGCCTCGTGGGTGCTTCCACGTTGCGAAGCACCCCGATTTCCCGGTCCCCTCTTGATAAGAACCCGATGCCCAGGACACCTCTCCGAACTCCACCCTGTGAATGAAGTCAACACGAAGGGCAGTGACTCGCCCGTGCATCGTCCGGAAAAAACCCCCAGGTTCCAAATACAGCTCGACAAGTGGCCTCTCTCCCCGGGGACACCTCGAGAGGCAAGCCGGAGTTCCATGCCTCAACCCAAGACGAGGCCTGACTCTCCTGTCCCCAGTCTGCAGGGACCCTGCGATCGGAGTCTGAAATCAGAGAACCCTGAGGTTCCTGCCTCAACTGGAGATGAGGCCCTCTTCCAATGCACCAAACCCACTGGAGTCCCGAGAGGCCCCTCCCACCTCCAGTTTCCCTGACTTCTCAGAGCCACCATGAGAAGCCCCCTGAGGTCACCTGCACAAGTCGAGGGAAGCCAGGGTTTCCTGCCTCAACCCGAGAAAGACCTCGAGAGACCTTCTTCAACACGTCTCGAGGCCAGATTCCCCTACCATGACTCGAGAGCAATGACGCGCTCCCCCTCGCCACTCGCATGGAGACCCGACTTCCCTGGCGCCCCACGAGAGGCTCACTGACCTCGCCGTCGTACCTCGTGAGAAACCGCACCCTGGGGCCGCCGCTCGAGAACCACCCCGAGACTCCCCCGTCATCGCGGAGATGAGGGCCTTCGTCTCCTGCATGGCCTAGAGGCCAATCTCGCGACCTCTCTCCAAACGCCTCAGGAGGCTTGACTCCCTTTAGTCCACCCAGTGAGCTCCAAGAGATACCCGTCGCGACTCGAGAGCAGAGCGGGGTTCGTTGCTTCCACTCGAGATGAATGCCTGTCTCCCCGGGTGCGTCTGGAATGCAACCCCGAGATCCCGGTCGCCCCTGGAGAGGAACATTGGCTTCTGGACACAAGCCTAGATGAGGTCTATTGGCCCTGCAGTCAACTCGAGAGCAATCCCCAGCTTTCCTTCGCAACTCGAATGGAAGATTGGACTTCCCTGGGCCAACACAAGAGGCATCCTGAATTCTCCGTCGTAACTCGAGAATCCCGCCGCAACTCGAGAAAAACCACGTGGTTCCCCCGTCATCGCAAGATGAAGCCCTTTCCCGCTACAGCGTCTCAGGAGAAGTCCCACGTTAGGAATTGGAGGTCGAAACGTACTTGGCACCCTTGATGCGCCCCCACAAAAGTTCCCCGGCATCCCGGTCTCCCTGGAGAGGAACACCGAGGTTTTCCGGCACCACTTCCTCTGAGCCCCTTCTACCCTCCTGATCTCGACAGGAGGGTCGACTCCCCTGCTTTGTCTGGAAGGGGGTCCCGACCTTCCGGTCGGGATGAGGCCGGTCTCACGACGACATTCCAGACGTGGCCTCGTGGGTGCTTTCCACATTGCAAAGCACCCCGATTTCCCGGTCCCCGCTTGATAAGAACCCGATGCCCGGACACCTCTCCGAACTCCACCCTGTGAATGAAGTCAACACGAAGGGGCAGTGACTCGCCCGTGCATCGGTCCGGAAAAACCCCCAGGTTCCAAATACAGCTCGACAAGTGGCCTCTCTCCCGGGGGACACCTCGAGAGGCAAGCGAGTTCCATGCCTCAACCCAAGACGAGGCCTGACTTCTCCTGTCCCCAGTCTGCAGGGACCCTGCGAATCGGGAGTCCTGAAATCAGAGGAACCCATGAGCTTGCCTGGCGCTATAACTGGAGATGGGGCCCTCTCCAATGCACCCAAACCCCGTGGAATCGCCGAGGGCCCCTCCCACCTCCAGTTTTCCCTGACTTCTCAGAAGCTCCACCATGAGAAGCCCCCTGAGGTCACCTGCACAAGTCGGAGGGAAGGTCAGTGATCACGTGGCTGAGCAGGCACTGATATCGTGACCTGAGCATGCAACTGATCATGTGCCGGGTACCGGCGGAGGCATTCCACTCTGGACAAAGGTCATGAGTAAGGAGGCTCGGCATACCGAAAATGCGGGATCGAGCCTCAGGAGTCCACGCCGGATATTCTCGAGCATCTCCCCCCCAAAAAAAACCAGAGTCCTGCCTACTGTATTGCTTTCTGCTCTCACCTCTGATTTCACTGGGGGCTGTCCCCCACCACCATCTCGCTCTTCTCATTCAAAGTGTTAACTTACAGCTCCAATTCATAAAGTTCTTTTTCATTCTTCCCTTTAACTTCCAGCTGAGTCTTCCATCTGGAGTGGGGAACCCATCACGGCTTACTAATTTATGCCTGGGTCTGCTAAGAGCCACTCGAAGAAGGATGTCTAGGGTGAAGGCCACCTTCCCGCTATTCGGAGGCGCGTCTTTCACGCCTATGTAAAGTGGCTTGCAAACTTCTTGTCTTGAGAGTTGATTGGATCTCCCGCGTAAACCAAGCTACTCAGTCTCTTTTCTCCACCGAATTTTCCTACTGAGCTATCTCATATAATTATTCTTGGCATCTCCGAATAGCATATAAATAGTCGCCTAGGCCATCTCTCCTTCGAAATACCCTGGATGAGCTGGGGCTGGTCCCCGGCAGGTGGGCGCCGGAACAGGACCTCAGGAGGCAATACTCAAAGAGCTGAGCAGACACGAATATGCAATCAGGCAGGCAATAAGCATGGAGCTCAGCATGTGACGAATCATGCTGCTCAACTGGCAATAATCAAGCAGGTGACCAGGCAGGAATCATGCAACTCAGCTGGCAATTGTCAAGCAGATGAGCCGACAGGAATCACGCAGCTCAGCTGGCAATTGTCAAGCAGATGAGCCGGCAGGAATCACGCAGCTCAGCAGGCCCTGATCACGTGACTCTGCAGGCACTGATCACGTGGCTGATCAAGTACAGATCACGTGACTGAGCATGCACTGATCACGTGGCTATCATGCACTGATCACGGGACTGCGCATGCACTGATGACGTGGCTGCATCAGGCACTGATCACATGGCTCATCATGCACTGATACATGTTTATCAGGCAGTGATCAGTGACTGACAGGCGGCTGATCCAAGGGGATTGTGCACGCACTGATCACGTGGCTATCTGCACTGATCCACGTGACTGCGCATGCACTGATTTCGTGGCTGATCAGGCCACTGATCACATGGCTCATCATGCACTGATCACGTGTTTATCAGGCACTGATCAGTGACTGACAGGCGCTGATCATGGGACTGTGCACGCACTGATCACGTGGCTATCATGCACTGATCACGTGACTGCGAATGCACTGATGACGTGGCTGATCGGGCATTGATGACGTGGCTCATCATGCACTGATCACGAGTTTATCCGGCAGTGATCAGTGACTGACAGGCGCTGATCATGGGACTGTGCACGCACTGATCACGTGGCTATCATGCACTGATCACGTGACTGCGCATGCACTGATAACGTGGCTGATCGGGCATTGATCACGTGGCTCATCATGCACTGATCACGAGTTTATCCGCCAGTGATCAGTGACTGACAGGCGCTGAGCATGGGACTGTGCAGGCACTGATCACGTGGCTGATCAGGAACTGACCACCTGACTGCGCATGCAGTGATCAGGTGGCTGCTCGTTCACTGATCATGTGTTTATCATACGGTGATCACGTGACTGAGACGCGCTGATCACGTGACTGTGCCGTCAGTGATCACGTGGCTGATCATGCACTGATATCGTGACTGAGCATGCACTGATCATGTGCCGGGAGCAGGGGAGGCATTCCACTCTGGACAAAGGTCATGAGGAAGGAGGCTCGGCATAGTAAAATGCGGGATCGAGCCTCAGGAGTCCACCCGGATATTCTCGAGCATCTCCCCCCCAAAAAAAACCAGAGTCTGCCTACTGTATTGCTTTGTGCTCTCACCTCTGATTTCACTGGGGGGGAGACTCAGCTGGAAGTTAAAGAGAAGAATGACAAGAACTTTATGAATTGGAGGTGAAGTTAACTGTTGACAGAGATGAGCAGATGGTGGTGGGGGACAGTCCCA
>NW_020191324.1:0-35175 GCF_002263795.3 Bos taurus
CAGCTGGGAATTGTCAACAGCTCAAGCAGACAGGAATCACGCAGCACAGTAGGCCCTGGTCATGAAGACTCAGGCAGGCACAACTTTTAACGTGGCTGATCTTACACTGATCAAGTGACTGATCATGCACTGATCACACGGCTATCATACACTGATCATATGACTGTGCATGCACTGATCATGTGGATGATCATACACTGGTCACGTGACTGATCATGCACTGATCATGTGGCTGATCATGCACTGATCAAGTGGTTGATCATGCACTGATCACGTGGCTATCATGCAATGACCACGTGACTGCGCATGCACTGTTTATGTGAATGAATACAATACCACTGATCACGTGACTGATCTTGCACTGATCACGTGGCTATCATGCACTCATCACGTGACTGCGCATGCACTGATCAGTATCTGTAGGCAATGATCACTTGGCTATCATGCACTGATCACGTGCTGATCATGCACTGATCAGGTGACTCAGCATGCACCGATCACATAGCTATCATGGCATTGATCACTTGGCTATCATGCACTGATCACGTGGCTGATCATACACTGATCATGTGACTGCACATGCACGGATCACGTGGCTGATCATACAGTGATCAGGTGGCGATCATGCACTGATCACGTGGCTGATCATGCACTCATCATGTTGCTGATCATGCACTGGTCAGCTGGCTATCATGCACTGATTACGTGCCTGATCATGCACTGATCACGTGGTGATCATACACTGATCTGAAGCTAATCATAGACTGTTCACGTGACTTCATGCACTGATCACTTGCTGATCATGCACTGATCAAGTGGCTGATCATGCAGTGATCACCTGACTGATCAAACACTGATCACGTGACTGATCGTGCACTAATTACGTGGCTGATCATGCACTGATCACGTAGCTGATCATACACTGATCACGTGACTGTGCATGCACTGATCACGTGGCTGATCATACACTGATCACGTGGCTGATCATACTCTGATCACATGGCTGATCATGCGCTGATCACGTGGCTGATCATACTCTGATCACGAAGCTGATCATACATTGATCACGTGACTGGATGCACTGATCACTTGACTGTGCTTGCACTGATCACGTGGATGATATTGCACTGATTAAGCCTGTACTGGGCACGTGGCTATCATGCACTGGATATCATACACTGATCACGTGCCTGATCATGCACTGATAATGTGGCTGATCATACACTGATCACGTGGCTGATCATGCACTAATCACGTTGCGCATCATGCACTGATCAAGTAGCTGATCATACACTGATAACGTAGCTGACATTCACTGATCACTTGGCTGATCATACACTGAACACGTGGCTGATCATGCACTGATCATGTGACTGAGCATGCACTGATCACGTAGCTATCATGCATTGATCACTTGGTTATCATGCACTGATAACGTGGCTGATCATACACTGATCACGTGACTGCACATGCAATGATGACATGGCTGATCATTCAGTGATCACGTGATTGATCATGCACTGATCACGTGGCTGATCATACAATGATCACGGGGCTCATCATGCACTGATCACGTGAATGATCATTCACTGATAACGTGCCTGATCATGCACTGATCACGTGGTGATCATGCACTGATCTGAAGCTAATCATAGACTGTTCACGTGACTTCATGCACTGATCACTTGCCTGATCATGTACTGATCAAGTGGCTGATCATGCACTGATCACCTGACTGATCATACACTGATCACGTGGCTGACTATGCACTGATCACGTAGCTGATCATACACTGATCAAGTGACTGTGCATGCACTGATAACGTGGCTGATCATACACTGATCAGGTGCCTGATCATGCACTGATCACGTTGCGGATCATGCACTGATCACGTGGCTGATCATACTCTGATCACGAAGCTGATCATACACTGATCACGTGACTGCATGCACTGATCACTTGACTGTGCATGCACTGATCACGTGGATGATCATGCACTGATTAATCATGTACTGGTCACGTGGCTATCATGCACTGATCACGTGGCTGATCATACACTGATCACGTGACTGATCATGCACTGATCACGTGGCTCTCATGCACTGATCACTTGATTGTGCATGCAATAATCACGTGGATGATCATGCACTGATAACGTGCCTGATCATGCACTGATCCCGTGGTGATCATACACTGATCTGAAGCTAATCATAGACTGTTCACGTGACTTCATGCACTGATCACTTGCCTGATCATGCACTGATCAAGTGGCTGATCATGCAGTGATCACCTGACTGATCAAACACTGATCACGTGACTGATCATGCACTGATCACGACATGATCATGCACTAAATACGTGGCTGATCATGCACTGATCACGTAGCTGATCATACACTGATCAAGTGACTGTGCATGCACTGATAACGTGGCTGATCATACACTGATCAGGTGCCTGATCATGCACTGATCACGTTGCGGATCATGCACTGATCACGTGGCTGATCATACTCTGATCACGAAGCTGATCATACACTGATCACGTGACTGCATGCACTGATCACTTGACTGTGCATGCACTGATCACGTGGATGATCATGCACTGATTAATCATGTACTGCTCACGTGGCTATCATGCACTGATCACGTGGCTGATCATACACTGATCACGTGACTGATCATGCACTGATCACGACATGATCATGCACTAAATACGTGGCTGATCATGCACTGATCACGTAGCTGATCATACACTGATCAAGTGACTGTGCATGCACTGATAACGTGGCTGATCATACACTGATCAGGTGCCTGATCATGCACTGATCACGTTGCGGATCATGCACTGATCACGTGGCTGATCATACTCTGATCACGAAGCTGATCATACACTGATCACGTGACTGCATGCACTGATCACTTGACTGTGCATGCACTGATCACGTGGATGATCATGCACTGATTAATCATGTACTGCTCACGTGGCTATCATGCACTGATCACGTGGCTGATCATACACTGATCACGTGACTGATCATGCACAGAGCACGTGGCTCTCATGCACTGATCACTTGATTGTGCATGCAATAATCACGTGGATGATCATGCACTTATCACATGGCTGTTCATGAACTGATTACGTGACTTAGCATGCAATGGTCTCGTGTCTGAATGGTGCTGATCATGTGAGTGATCATGAACTGATCACGTGGCTATCATGCACTGATGACGTCCCTCAGGAGGTAATAACCAAAGAGCTGAGCAGGCACGAATCACGCAATCAGCAGGCAATAATCATGGACCTCAGCTGTGATGAATCATGCTGCTCAGCTGGCAGTCATCAAGCAGCTGAATAGGCAGGAATCAGACGGCTCAGCTGGCAATTGTCAAGCAGATGAGCAGGCAGGAACCACGCAGCTAAGATGGCAATTGTCAAGTAGCTTATCCGACAGGATCACGCAGCTCAGTAGTCCCTGGTCATGGGACTCAGCAGGCACTGTTCACGTGGCTGATCATACACTGACCAAGTGACTGATCATGAACTGATCACGTGCCTGATCATGCACTGATCACGTGGCTGATCATTCACTGATCACGTGACTGATCATGAACTGATCACGTGCCTGATCATGCACTGATCACGTGGCTGATCATGCACTGATCACGAAGCTGAGCATACACTGATCACGTAACTCTGCATGCACTGATCACGTGGCTGATCATACACTGATCACGTGCCTGATCAGGCACTAATCACGTTGCGGATCATGCACTGAAACCGTGGCTGATCATACACTGATCACGTGGCTGATCATACTCTGATCACATGGCTGATCATGCACTGATCACGTGGCTGATCATACTCTGATCACGAAGCTGATCATACATTGATCACGTGACTGGATGCACTGATCACTTGACTGTGCTTGCACTGATCACGTGGATGATCATGCACTGATTAATCATGTACTGGGCACGTGGCTATCATGCACTGGATATCATACACTGATCACGTGCCTAATCATGCACTGATAATGTTGCGCATCATGCACTGATCAAGTAGCTGATCATACACTGATCATGTGGCTGATCATGCACTGATCATGTGACTGAGCATGCACTGATCACGTAGCTATCATGCATTGATCACTTGGTTATCATGCACTGATAACGTGGCTGATCATACACTGATCACGTGACTGCACATGCAATGATGACATGGCTGATCATTCAGTGATCACGTGATTGATCATGCACTGATCATGTGGCTGATGATTCACTAATCACGTTGCTGATCATGCACTGCTCAGGTGGCTATCATGCACTGATCACGTGGCTGATCATACACTGATCACGTGACTCATCATGCACTGATCACGTGACTGATAATGCACTGATCACGTGCCTGATCATGCAATGATCACGTGGCTGATCATGCACTGATCTGAAGCTAATCATAGACTGTTCATGTGCCTTCATGCACTGATCACTTGCCATATCGTGCACTGATCAATTGGCTGATCATGCACTGATCACCTGACTGATCATACACTGATCACGTGCCTGATTATGCACTGATTACGTGCCTGATCATGCACTAATTACGTGGCTGATCATGCACTGATGACGTAGCTCATCATACACTGAACACGTGACTGTGCATGCACTGATAACGTGGCTGATCATGCACTGATCACGTGGCTGATCATGCACTGATCCTGAGGCTGATCATACACTGATCACGTGCCTGATCATGCACTGATCACGTGGCTGATCATACACTGATCACGTGGCTGATCATACACTGATCACGTGGCTGCATGCACTGATCACTTCACTGTGCATGCACTGATCACGTGGATGATCATGCTCTGATTAATCATGTACTGGTCACGTGGCTATCATGCACTGATCACGTGGCTGATCATACACTGATTACGTGACTGATCATGCACAGATCACGTGGCTCTCATGCACTGATCACTTGATTATGCATGCAATAATCACGTGGATGATCATGCACGGATCACGAGCCTGATCATGCACTGATCATGTGTCTGATCATGCACTGATCACGTGCCTGATCATGCACTGATCAAGTGGCTGATCATGCACTGATCACGTGCCTGATCATGCACTGATCAAGTGGCTGATCATGCACTGATCACGTGTCTGATCATACACTGATCACGTGTACGATCATGCACTGATCACGTAGGTGATCATACACTGATCACATGGCTATCATGCACTGATGCCCTGGCTGATCATGCACTGATCAGGTGACTGCATTCACTGAACACCTGGCTGATCATGCACTGATCATGTGGCTGATCATACACTGATCACGTGGCTATCATACACTGATCACATGGCTATCATGCACTGATCCCCTGGCTGATCATGCACTGATCAGGTGACTGCATTCACTGAACACCTGGCTGATCATGCACTGATCATGTGGCTGGTCATACACTGATCACGTGACTGATCATGCACTAATCACATTGCGGATCATGCACTGATCACGTGGCTGATAATGCACTGATCACATGGCTGATCATGCACTGATCACGAAGTTGATCATACACTGATCACGTGACTGTGCATGCACTGATCATGTGGCTGATAATGCACTGATCACGAAGTTGATCATACACTGATCACGTGACTGTGCATGCACTCATCACGGGGCTGATCATGCCCTGATACCCTGGCTCTCATACACTGATCAGGTGACTGATCATGCACTCTTCACGTGCCTGATCATGCACTGATCATTTGGCTGATCATACACTGATCACGTTACTGTGCATGCACTTATCACGTGGCTATCATGCACTGATCACGTGGCTGATCATGCACTGATCACATGGATGATCATACACTGATCACGTGACAGATCATGCACTGAAGACCTGACTGATCATGCACTGATCACGTGGCTATCATGCACTGATCACGTGGCTATCATGCACTGATCACGTGACTGATCACGTGGCTATCGTGACCTGATCATGTGACTGCGCTTGCACTGATCACGGAACTGTCGGCAATGGTAACTTGCTATCATACACTGATCACGTGGCTGATTCTGCACTGATCATGTGAGTGAGCATGCACCGATCACGTAGCTACATGCATTGGTCCCTTGGCTATCATGCACTGATCACGTGGCTGATCATACACTGATCACCTGACGGTGCATGCACTGATCACGTGGCTGATAATGCACTGATCACGTGGCTGATCATGTACTGATCACGTGGCTATCATGACCTGATCACGTGGCTGATCATGCACTGATCATGTGACTGAGCATGCACTGATCACGTAGCTATCATGCATTGATCACTTGGTTATCATGCACTGATAACGTGGCTGATCATACACTGATCACGGGACTGCACATGCAATGATGACATGGCTGATCATTCAGTGATCACGTGATTGATCATGCACTGATCATGTAGCTGATCATTCACTAATCACGTTGCTGCTCATGCACTGCTCAGGTGGCTATCATGCACTGATCACGTGGCTGAACATGCACTGATCACGTGACTGATCATGCACTGATCACGTGACTGATCATGCACTGATAACGTGCCTGATCATGCACTGATCACGTGGTGATCATACACTGATCACGAAGCTGATCATACACTGATCACGTGACTGCATGCACTGATCACTTGACTGTGCATGCACTGATCACGTGGCTGATCATACACTGATCACGTTACTGATCATGCACAGATCACGTGGCTCTCATGCACTGATCACTTGATTGTGCATGCAATAATCACGTGGATGATCATGCACTGATAACGTGCCTGATCATGCACTGATCACGTGGTGATCATACACTGATCTGATGCTAATCATAGACTGTTCACGTGACTTCATGCACTGATCACTTGCCTGATCATGCACTGATCACGTGGCTGATCATACTCTGATCACGAAGCTGATCATACACTGATCACGTGACTGCATGCACTGATCACTTGACTGTGCATGCACTGATCACGTGGATGATCATGCACTGATTAATCATGTACTGCTCACGTGGCTATCATGCACTGATCACGTGGATGATCATACACTGATCACGTGACTGATCATGCACAGAGCACGTGGCTCTCATGCACTGATCACTTGATTGTGCATGCAATAATCACGTGGATGATCATGCACTTATCACATGGCTGTTCATGAACTGATTACGTGACTTAGCATGCAATGGTCTCATGTCTGAATGGTGCTGATCATGTGACTGATCATGAACTGATCAAGTGGCTATCATGCACTGATGACGTGCCTCAGGAGGTAATAACCAAAGAGCTGAGCAGGCACGAATCACGCAATCAGCAGGCAATAATCATGGACCTCAGCTGTGATGAATCATGCTGCTCAGCTGGCAGTCATCAAGCAGCTGAATAGGCAGGAATCAGACGGCTCAGCTGGCAATTGTCAAGCATATGAGCAGGCAGGAACCACGCAGCTAAGATGGCAATTGTCAAGTAGCTTATCCGACAGGATCACGCAGCTCAGTAGTCCCTGGTCACGGGACTCAGCAGGCACTGTTCACGTGGCTGATCATACACTGACCAAGTGACTGATCATGAACTGATCACGTGCCTGATCATGCACTGATCACGTGGCTGAGCATATAGTGATCACGTAACTCTGCATGCACTGATCATGTGGCTGATCATGCACTGATCACGTGGCTGATAATGCCCTGATAACCTGGTTATCATACACTGATCACATGACTGATCATACACTCTTCACGTGCCTGATCATGCACTGATCTCGTGGCTTATCATGCACTGATCACGAATCTGATCATATACTGATCACATGACTGTGCATGCACTGATCACGTGGCTGATAATGCACTGATCACGTGGCTGATCATACATTGATCACGTGGCTGATCATGCACTAATCACGTTGCGGATCATGCACTGATCACGTGGCTGATCATGTACTGGTCAGCTGGCTATCATGCACTGATTACGTGGCTGATCATACACTGATCACATGGCTATCATGCACTGATCCCCTGGCTGATCATGCACTGAACAGGTGACTGTGCATTCACTGAACACCTGGCTGATCATGCACTGATCCTGTGGCTGATCATACACTGATCACGTGACTGATTATGCACTAATCACGTTGCGGATCATGCACTGATCACGTGGCTGATAATGCACTGATCACATGGCTGATCATGCACTGATCACGAAGTTGAGCATACACTGATCACGTGACTGTGCATGCACTGATCACGTGGCTGATAATGCACTGATTACGAAGCTGAGCATACACTGATCACGTGACTGTGCATGCACTCATCACGGTGCTGATCATGCACTGATCACGTGGCTGATCATGCCCTGATACCCTGGCTCTCATACACTGATCAGGTGACTGATCATGCACTCTTCACGTGCCTGATCATACACTGATCATTTGGCTGATCATACACTGATTACGTTACTGTGCATGCACTTATCACGTGGCTATCATGCACTGATAACGTGGCTGATCATGCACTGATCTCATGGATGATCATACATTGATCACGTGACAGATCATGCACTGATCAGGTGGCTATCATGCACTGATCACATGACTGCGCATGCACTGATTATGTGGATGATCATACACTGATCACGTGACTGATCATGCACTTATCACGTGGCTATCGTGACCTGATCATGTGACTGCGCTTGCACTGATCACGGAACTGTCGGCAATGGTAACTTGGCTATCATACACTGATCACGTGGTTGATCCTGCACTGATCATGTGACTGAGCATGCACCGATCACGTAGCTACATGCATTGGTCCCTTGGCTGTCATGCACTGATCACGTGGCTGATCATACACTGATCACCTGACTGTGCATGCACTGATCACGTGGCTGATAATGCACTGATCATGTTGCTGATCATGTACTGATCACGTGGCTATCATGACCTGATCACGTGGCTGATCATATAATGATCATCTGACTGATCATGAACTGATCACGTGGCTATCATGCACTGATCACGTGGATGATCATACATTGAACACGTGACTGTTCATGCACTGATCACCTGGTTATCATGCACTGATCACATAGCTGATCATGCACTGTTCACGTGACTGATCATGCACTGAAGACGTGACCGATAATGCACTGATCACGTGGCTATCATGCACTGATCATGTGACTGCGCATGCAGTGATCTCGAGGATGATCATACACTGATCACGTGGCTGATCAGGAACTGATCACGTGGCTGAGCATAGTGATCACGTGTCTAAATGTTTCTGATCATGTTATTGATCATGTGCTTATCACGTGGGTATCATGCACTGATCACGTGACTGTGCATGCACTGATCATATAACTGTAGGCAATGATCACATGCCTATCATGCACTGACCACGTGGCTGATCATGCACTGATCATGTGACTGAGTATTCACTAATCACGTAGCTATCATGCATTCATCACTTGGCTATCATGCACTGATCACGTGACTGCACATGCACTGATGACGTGGCTGATCATACAGTGATCACGTGATTGATCATGCACTGATCATGTGGCTGATCATGCACTAATCACGTTGCTGATCATGCACTGGTCAGGTGCCTATCATGCACTGATTACGTGGCTGATCATGCACTGATCACATGGCAATCATGCGCTGATCACGTGGCTGATCATACACTGGTCACATGACTGTGCATGCACTGATCATATAACTGTAGGCAATGATCACATGCCTATCATGCACTGACCACGTGGCTGATCATGCACTGATCATGTGACTGAGTATTCACTGATCACGTAGCTATCATGCATTCATCACTTGGCTATCATGCACTGATCACGTGACTGCACATGAATTGATGACGTGGCTGATCATACAGTGATCACGTGATTGATCATGCACTGATCATGTGGCTGATCATGCACTAATCACGTTGCTGATCATGCACTGGTCAGGTGCCTATCATGCACTGATTACGTGGCTGATCATGCACTGATCACATGGCAAACATGCACTGATCACGTGGCTGATCATGCACTGATCACGAAGGTGATCATAGACTGATCACGTGACTGCATGCACTGACCACTTGGCTGATCATGCACTGATCAAGTGGCTGATCATGCACTGATCACGTGTCTGATCATACACTGATCACGGTACTGATCATGCACTGATCACGTAGCTGATCATACACTGATCACATGACTGTGCATGCACTGATAACATGGCTGATCATGCACTGATCACGTGGCTGATCCTACACTGATCAGGTACCTGATCATGCACGAATAACGTTGCTAGCATGCACTGATCACGTGGCTGATCATACACTGATCACGTGCCTGATCATGCACTAATCACGTTGCGGATCATGCACTGAAACCGTGGCTGATCATACACTGATAACGTGGCTGATCATACTCTGATCATATGGCTGATCATGCACTGATCACGTGGCTGATCATACTCTGATCACGAAGCTGATCATACATTGATCACGTGACTGGATGAGCTGATCACTTGACTGTGCTTGCACTGATCATGTGGATGATCATGCACTGATTAATCATGTACTGGGCACGTGGCTATCATGCACTGGATATCATACACTGATCACGTGCCTGATCATGCAGTGATAATGTGGCTGATCATACACTGATCACGTGGCTGATCATGCACTAATCACGTTGTGGATCATGCACTGATCAAGTGGCTGATCATACACTGATAACGTGGCTGACATTCACTGATCACTTGGCTGATCTTACACTGATCACGTGGCTGATCATGCACTGATCATGTGACTGAGCATGCACTGATCACGTGACTGATCATGCACTGATAACGTGCCTGATCATGCACTGATCACGTGGTGATCATACACTGATCACGAAGCTGATCATACATTGATCACGTGACTGGATGAGCTGATCACTTGACTGTGCTTGCACTGATCACGTGGATGATCATGCACTGATTAATCATGTACTGGTCACGTGGCTATCATGCACTGATCACGTGGCTATCATGCACTGATCACGTGACTGCGCATGCACTGATTATGTGGATGATCATACACTGATCACGTGACTGATCACGCACTGATCACGTGACTGATCATGCACTGATCACGTGGCTAACGTGACCTGATCATGTGACTGCGCTTGCAGTGATCACGGAACTGTCGGCAATGGTAACTTGGCTATCATACACTGATCACGTGGCTGATCCTGCACTGATCATGTGACTGAGCATGCACCGATCACGTGGCTACATGCATTGGTCCCTTGGCTATCATGCACTGATCACGTGGCTGATCATACACTGATTAATCATGTACTGGTTACGTGGCTATCATGCACTGATCACTTGATTGTGCCTGCAGTGATCACGTGGCTGATCATGCACTTATCACGTGGCTGATCATGCACTAATCACATGGCTGATCATGAACTGATCACGTGACTTAGCATGCAGTGATCTCGTGTCTGCATGGTGCTAATCATGTGACTGATCATGAACTTATCACGTGGCTATCATGCACTGATGATGTGCCTCAGGAAGCAATAACCAAAGAGCTGAGCAGGCATGAATCATGCAATCAGCAGGCAATAATCATTGACCTCAGCTGTGATGAATCATGCTGCTCAGCTGGCAATAATCAACCAGCTGAGCAGGTAGGAATCAGACGGCTCAGCTGGCAATTGTCAAGCAGATGAGCAGGTAGAAATCACGCAGCTCAGCTGGCAATTGTCAAGCAGCTCAGCAGACAGGAATCACGCAGCACAGTAGGCCCTGGTCATGAGACTCAGCAGGCACTTTTAACGTGGCTGATCTTACACTGATCAAGTGACTGATCATGCACTGATCACACGGCTATCATACACTGATCATATGACTGTGCATGCACTGATCATGTGGATGATCATACACTGGTCACGTGACTGATCATGCACTGATCATGTGGCTGATCATGCACTGATCAAGTGGTTGATCATGCACTGATCACGTGGCTATCATGCAATGACCACGTGACTGCGCATGCACTGTTTATGTGAATGATCATACACTGATCACGTGACTGATCACGAACAGATCACGTGACTGATCTTGCACTGATCACGTGGCTATCATGCACTCATCACGTGACTGCGCATGCACTGATCACGTATCTGTAGGCAATGATCACTTGGCTATCATGCACTGATCACGTGGCTGATCATGCACTGATCAGGTGACTCAGCATGCACCGATCACATAGCTATCATGCATTGATCACTTGGCTATCATGCACTGATCACGTGGCTGATCATACACTGATCATGTGACTGCACATGCACGGATCACGTGGCTGATCATACAGTGATCAGGTGGCGATCATGCACTGATCACGTGGCTGATCATGCACTCATCATGTTGCTGATCATGCACTGGTCAGCTGGCTATCATGCACTGATTACGTGCCTGATCATGCACTGATCACGTGGTGATCATACACTGATCTGAAGCTAATCATAGACTGTTCACGTGACTTCATGCACTGATCACTTGCCTGATCATGCACTGATCAAGTGGCTGATCATGCAGTGATCACCTGACTGATCAAACACTGATCACGTGACTGATCGTGCACTAATTACGTGGCTGATCATGCACTGATCACGTAGCTGATCATACACTGATCACGTGACTGTGCATGCACTGATCACGTGGCTGATCATACACTGATCACGTGGCTGATCATACTCTGATCACATGGCTGATCATGCGCTGATCACGTGGCTGATCATACTCTGATCACGAAGCTGATCATACATTGATCACGTGACTGGATGCACTGATCACTTGACTGTGCTTGCACTGATCACGTGGATGATATTGCACTGATTAAGCCTGTACTGGGCACGTGGCTATCATGCACTGGATATCATACACTGATCACGTGCCTGATCATGCACTGATAATGTGGCTGATCATACACTGATCACGTGGCTGATCATGCACTAATCACGTTGCGCATCATGCACTGATCAAGTAGCTGATCATACACTGATAACGTAGCTGACATTCACTGATCACTTGGCTGATCATACACTGAACACGTGGCTGATCATGCACTGATCATGTGACTGAGCATGCACTGATCACGTAGCTATCATGCATTGATCACTTGGTTATCATGCACTGATAACGTGGCTGATCATACACTGATCACGTGACTGCACATGCAATGATGACATGGCTGATCATTCAGTGATCACGTGATTGATCATGCACTGATCACGTGGCTGATCATACAATGATCACGGGGCTCATCATGCACTGATCACGTGAATGATCATTCACTGATAACGTGCCTGATCATGCACTGATCACGTGGTGATCATGCACTGATCTGAAGCTAATCATAGACTGTTCACGTGACTTCATGCACTGATCACTTGCCTGATCATGTACTGATCAAGTGGCTGATCATGCACTGATCACCTGACTGATCATACACTGATCACGTGGCTGACTATGCACTGATCACGTAGCTGATCATACACTGATCAAGTGACTGTGCATGCACTGATAACGTGGCTGATCATACACTGATCAGGTGCCTGATCATGCACTGATCACGTTGCGGATCATGCACTGATCACGTGGCTGATCATACTCTGATCACGAAGCTGATCATACACTGATCACGTGACTGCATGCACTGATCACTTGACTGTGCATGCACTGATCACGTGGATGATCATGCACTGATTAATCATGTACTGGTCACGTGGCTATCATGCACTGATCACGTGGCTGATCATACACTGATCACGTGACTGATCATGCACTGATCACGTGGCTCTCATGCACTGATCACTTGATTGTGCATGCAATAATCACGTGGATGATCATGCACTGATAACGTGCCTGATCATGCACTGATCCCGTGGTGATCATACACTGATCTGAAGCTAATCATAGACTGTTCACGTGACTTCATGCACTGATCACTTGCCTGATCATGCACTGATCAAGTGGCTGATCATGCAGTGATCACCTGACTGATCAAACACTGATCACGTGACTGATCATGCACTGATCACGACATGATCATGCACTAAATACGTGGCTGATCATGCACTGATCACGTAGCTGATCATACACTGATCAAGTGACTGTGCATGCACTGATAACGTGGCTGATCATACACTGATCAGGTGCCTGATCATGCACTGATCACGTTGCGGATCATGCACTGATCACGTGGCTGATCATACTCTGATCACGAAGCTGATCATACACTGATCACGTGACTGCATGCACTGATCACTTGACTGTGCATGCACTGATCACGTGGATGATCATGCACTGATTAATCATGTACTGCTCACGTGGCTATCATGCACTGATCACGTGGCTGATCATACACTGATCACGTGACTGATCATGCACTGATCACGACATGATCATGCACTAAATACGTGGCTGATCATGCACTGATCACGTAGCTGATCATACACTGATCAAGTGACTGTGCATGCACTGATAACGTGGCTGATCATACACTGATCAGGTGCCTGATCATGCACTGATCACGTTGCGGATCATGCACTGATCACGTGGCTGATCATACTCTGATCACGAAGCTGATCATACACTGATCACGTGACTGCATGCACTGATCACTTGACTGTGCATGCACTGATCACGTGGATGATCATGCACTGATTAATCATGTACTGCTCACGTGGCTATCATGCACTGATCACGTGGCTGATCATACACTGATCACGTGACTGATCATGCACAGAGCACGTGGCTCTCATGCACTGATCACTTGATTGTGCATGCAATAATCACGTGGATGATCATGCACTTATCACATGGCTGTTCATGAACTGATTACGTGACTTAGCATGCAATGGTCTCGTGTCTGAATGGTGCTGATCATGTGAGTGATCATGAACTGATCACGTGGCTATCATGCACTGATGACGTCCCTCAGGAGGTAATAACCAAAGAGCTGAGCAGGCACGAATCACGCAATCAGCAGGCAATAATCATGGACCTCAGCTGTGATGAATCATGCTGCTCAGCTGGCAGTCATCAAGCAGCTGAATAGGCAGGAATCAGACGGCTCAGCTGGCAATTGTCAAGCAGATGAGCAGGCAGGAACCACGCAGCTAAGATGGCAATTGTCAAGTAGCTTATCCGACAGGATCACGCAGCTCAGTAGTCCCTGGTCATGGGACTCAGCAGGCACTGTTCACGTGGCTGATCATACACTGACCAAGTGACTGATCATGAACTGATCACGTGCCTGATCATGCACTGATCACGTGGCTGATCATTCACTGATCACGTGACTGATCATGAACTGATCACGTGCCTGATCATGCACTGATCACGTGGCTGGTCATGCACTGATCACGAAGCTGAGCATACACTGATCACGTAACTCTGCATGCACTGATCACGTGGCTGATCATACACTGATCACGTGCCTGATCAGGCACTAATCACGTTGCGGATCATGCACTGAAACCGTGGCTGATCATACACTGATCACGTGGCTGATCATACTCTGATCACATGGCTGATCATGCACTGATCACGTGGCTGATCATACTCTGATCACGAAGCTGATCATACATTGATCACGTGACTGGATGCACTGATCACTTGACTGTGCTTGCACTGATCACGTGGATGATCATGCACTGATTAATCATGTACTGGGCACGTGGCTATCATGCACTGGATATCATACACTGATCACGTGCCTAATCATGCACTGATAATGTTGCGCATCATGCACTGATCAAGTAGCTGATCATACACTGATCATGTGGCTGATCATGCACTGATCATGTGACTGAGCATGCACTGATCACGTAGCTATCATGCATTGATCACTTGGTTATCATGCACTGATAACGTGGCTGATCATACACTGATCACGTGACTGCACATGCAATGATGACATGGCTGATCATTCAGTGATCACGTGATTGATCATGCACTGATCATGTGGCTGATGATTCACTAATCACGTTGCTGATCATGCACTGCTCAGGTGGCTATCATGCACTGATCACGTGGCTGATCATACACTGATCACGTGACTCATCATGCACTGATCACGTGACTGATAATGCACTGATCACGTGCCTGATCATGCAATGATCACGTGGCTGATCATGCACTGATCTGAAGCTAATCATAGACTGTTCATGTGCCTTCATGCACTGATCACTTGCCATATCGTGCACTGATCAATTGGCTGATCATGCACTGATCACCTGACTGATCATACACTGATCACGTGCCTGATTATGCACTGATTACGTGCCTGATCATGCACTAATTACGTGGCTGATCATGCACTGATGACGTAGCTCATCATACACTGAACACGTGACTGTGCATGCACTGATAACGTGGCTGATCATGCACTGATCACGTGGCTGATCATGCACTGATCCTGAGGCTGATCATACACTGATCACGTGCCTGATCATGCACTGATCACGTGGCTGATCATACACTGATCACGTGGCTGATCATACACTGATCACGTGGCTGCATGCACTGATCACTTCACTGTGCATGCACTGATCACGTGGATGATCATGCTCTGATTAATCATGTACTGGTCACGTGGCTATCATGCACTGATCACGTGGCTGATCATACACTGATTACGTGACTGATCATGCACAGATCACGTGGCTCTCATGCACTGATCACTTGATTATGCATGCAATAATCACGTGGATGATCATGCACGGATCACGAGCCTGATCATGCACTGATCATGTGTCTGATCATGCACTGATCACGTGCCTGATCATGCACTGATCAAGTGGCTGATCATGCACTGATCACGTGCCTGATCATGCACTGATCAAGTGGCTGATCATGCACTGATCACGTGTCTGATCATACACTGATCACGTGTACGATCATGCACTGATCACGTAGGTGATCATACACTGATCACATGGCTATCATGCACTGATGCCCTGGCTGATCATGCACTGATCAGGTGACTGCATTCACTGAACACCTGGCTGATCATGCACTGATCATGTGGCTGATCATACACTGATCACGTGGCTATCATACACTGATCACATGGCTATCATGCACTGATCCCCTGGCTGATCATGCACTGATCAGGTGACTGCATTCACTGAACACCTGGCTGATCATGCACTGATCATGTGGCTGGTCATACACTGATCACGTGACTGATCATTCACTAATCACATTGCGGATCATGCACTGATCACGTGGCTGATAATGCACTGATCACATGGCTGATCATGCACTGATCACGAAGTTGATCATACACTGATCACGTGACTGTGCATGCACTGATCATGTGGCTGATAATGCACTGATCACGAAGTTGATCATACACTGATCACGTGACTGTGCATGCACTCATCACGGGGCTGATCATGCCCTGATACCCTGGCTCTCATACACTGATCAGGTGACTGATCATGCACTCTTCACGTGCCTGATCATGCACTGATCATTTGGCTGATCATACACTGATCACGTTACTGTGCATGCACTTATCACGTGGCTATCATGCACTGATCACGTGGCTGATCATGCACTGATCACATGGATGATCATACACTGATCACGTGACAGATCATGCACTGAAGACCTGACTGATCATGCACTGATCACGTGGCTATCATGCACTGATCACGTGGCTATCATGCACTGATCACGTGACTGATCACGTGGCTATCGTGACCTGATCATGTGACTGCGCTTGCACTGATCACGGAACTGTCGGCAATGGTAACTTGCTATCATACACTGATCACGTGGCTGATTCTGCACTGATCATGTGAGTGAGCATGCACCGATCACGTAGCTACATGCATTGGTCCCTTGGCTATCATGCACTGATCACGTGGCTGATCATACACTGATCACCTGACGGTGCATGCACTGATCACGTGGCTGATAATGCACTGATCACGTGGCTGATCATGTACTGATCACGTGGCTATCATGACCTGATCACGTGGCTGATCATGCACTGATCATGTGACTGAGCATGCACTGATCACGTAGCTATCATGCATTGATCACTTGGTTATCATGCACTGATAACGTGGCTGATCATACACTGATCACGGGACTGCACATGCAATGATGACATGGCTGATCATTCAGTGATCACGTGATTGATCATGCACTGATCATGTAGCTGATCATTCACTAATCACGTTGCTGCTCATGCACTGCTCAGGTGGCTATCATGCACTGATCACGTGGCTGAACATGCACTGATCACGTGACTGATCATGCACTGATCACGTGACTGATCATGCACTGATAACGTGCCTGATCATGCACTGATCACGTGGTGATCATACACTGATCACGAAGCTGATCATACACTGATCACGTGACTGCATGCACTGATCACTTGACTGTGCATGCACTGATCACGTGGCTGATCATACACTGATCACGTTACTGATCATGCACAGATCACGTGGCTCTCATGCACTGATCACTTGATTGTGCATGCAATAATCACGTGGATGATCATGCACTGATAACGTGCCTGATCATGCACTGATCACGTGGTGATCATACACTGATCTGAAGCTAATCATAGACTGTTCACGTGACTTCATGCACTGATCACTTGCCTGATCATGCACTGATCACGTGGCTGATCATACTCTGATCACGAAGCTGATCATACACTGATCACGTGACTGCATGCACTGATCACTTGACTGTGCATGCACTGATCACGTGGATGATCATGCACTGATTAATCATGTACTGCTCACGTGGCTATCATGCACTGATCACGTGGATGATCATACACTGATCACGTGACTGATCATGCACAGAGCACGTGGCTCTCATGCACTGATCACTTGATTGTGCATGCAATAATCACGTGGATGATCATGCACTTATCACATGGCTGTTCATGAACTGATTACGTGACTTAGCATGCAATGGTCTCATGTCTGAATGGTGCTGATCATGTGACTGATCATGAACTGATCAAGTGGCTATCATGCACTGATGACGTGCCTCAGGAGGTAATAACCAAAGAGCTGAGCAGGCACGAATCACGCAATCAGCAGGCAATAATCATGGACCTCAGCTGTGATGAATCATGCTGCTCAGCTGGCAGTCATCAAGCAGCTGAATAGGCAGGAATCAGACGGCTCAGCTGGCAATTGTCAAGCATATGAGCAGGCAGGAACCACGCAGCTAAGATGGCAATTGTCAAGTAGCTTATCCGACAGGATCACGCAGCTCAGTAGTCCCTGGTCACGGGACTCAGCAGGCACTGTTCACGTGGCTGATCATACACTGACCAAGTGACTGATCATGAACTGATCACGTGCCTGATCATGCACTGATCACGTGGCTGAGCATATAGTGATCACGTAACTCTGCATGCACTGATCATGTGGCTGATCATGCACTGATCACGTGGCTGATAATGCCCTGATAACCTGGTTATCATACACTGATCACATGACTGATCATACACTCTTCACGTGCCTGATCATGCACTGATCTCGTGGCTTATCATGCACTGATCACGAATCTGATCATATACTGATCACATGACTGTGCATGCACTGATCACGTGGCTGATAATGCACTGATTACGTGGCTGATCATACACTGATCACATGGCTATCATGCACTGATCCCCTGGCTGATCATGCACTGAACAGGTGACTGTGCATTCACTGAACACCTGGCTGATCATGCACTGATCCTGTGGCTGATCATACACTGATCACGTGACTGATTATGCACTAATCACGTTGCGGATCATGCACTGATCACGTGGCTGATAATGCACTGATCACATGGCTGATCATGCACTGATCACGAAGTTGAGCATACACTGATCACGTGACTGTGCATGCACTGATCACGTGGCTGATAATGCACTGATTACGAAGCTGAGCATACACTGATCACGTGACTGTGCATGCACTCATCACGGTGCTGATCATGCACTGATCACGTGGCTGATCATGCCCTGATACCCTGGCTCTCATACACTGATCAGGTGACTGATCATGCACTCTTCACGTGCCTGATCATACACTGATCATTTGGCTGATCATACACTGATTACGTTACTGTGCATGCACTTATCACGTGGCTATCATGCACTGATAACGTGGCTGATCATGCACTGATCTCATGGATGATCATACATTGATCACGTGACAGATCATGCACTGATCAGGTGGCTATCATGCACTGATCACATGACTGCGCATGCACTGATTATGTGGATGATCATACACTGATCACGTGACTGATCATGCACTTATCACGTGGCTATCGTGACCTGATCATGTGACTGCGCTTGCACTGATCACGGAACTGTCGGCAATGGTAACTTGGCTATCATACACTGATCACGTGGTTGATCCTGCACTGATCATGTGACTGAGCATGCACCGATCACGTAGCTACATGCATTGGTCCCTTGGCTGTCATGCACTGATCACGTGGCTGATCATACACTGATCACCTGACTGTGCATGCACTGATCACGTGGCTGATAATGCACTGATCATGTTGCTGATCATGTACTGATCACGTGGCTATCATGACCTGATCACGTGGCTGATCATATAATGATCATCTGACTGATCATGAACTGATCACGTGGCTATCATGCACTGATCACGTGGATGATCATACATTGAACACGTGACTGTTCATGCACTGATCACCTGGTTATCATGCACTGATCACATAGCTGATCATGCACTGTTCACGTGACTGATCATGCACTGAAGACGTGACCGATAATGCACTGATCACGTGGCTATCATGCACTGATCATGTGACTGCGCATGCAGTGATCTCGAGGATGATCATACACTGATCACGTGGCTGATCAGGAACTGATCACGTGGCTGAGCATAGTGATCACGTGTCTAAATGTTTCTGATCATGTTATTGATCATGTGCTTATCACGTGGGTATCATGCACTGATCACGTGACTGTGCATGCACTGATCATATAACTGTAGGCAATGATCACATGCCTATCATGCACTGACCACGTGGCTGATCATGCACTGATCATGTGACTGAGTATTCACTAATCACGTAGCTATCATGCATTCATCACTTGGCTATCATGCACTGATCACGTGACTGCACATGCACTGATGACGTGGCTGATCATACAGTGATCACGTGATTGATCATGCACTGATCATCTGGCTGATCATGCACTAATCACGTTGCTGATCATGCACTGGTCAGGTGCCTATCATGCACTGATTACGTGGCTGATCATGCACTGATCACATGGCAATCATGCGCTGATCACGTGGCTGATCATACACTGGTCACATGACTGTGCATGCACTGATCATATAACTGTAGGCAATGATCACATGCCTATCATGCACTGACCACGTGGCTGATCATGCACTGATCATGTGACTGAGTATTCACTGATCACGTAGCTATCATGCATTCATCACTTGGCTATCATGCACTGATCACGTGACTGCACATGAATTGATGACGTGGCTGATCATACAGTGATCACGTGATTGATCATGCACTGATCATGTGGCTGATCATGCACTAATCACGTTGCTGATCATGCACTGGTCAGGTGCCTATCATGCACTGATTACGTGGCTGATCATGCACTGATCACATGGCAATCATGCACTGATCACGTGGCTGATCATGCACTGATCACGAAGGTGATCATAGACTGATCACGTGACTGCATGCACTGACCACTTGGCTGATCATGCACTGATCAAGTGGTTGATCATGCACTGATCACGTGTCTGATCATACACTGATCACATGACTGTGCATGCACTGATAACATGGCTGATCATGCACTGATCACGTGGCTGATCCTACACTGATCAGGTACCTGATCATGCACGAATAACGTTGCTAGCATGCACTGATCACGTGGCTGATCATACACTGATCACGTGCCTGATCATGCACTAATCACGTTGCGGATCATGCACTGAAACCGTGGCTGATCATACACTGATAACGTGGCTGATCATACTCTGATCATATGGCTGATCATGCACTGATCACGTGGCTGATCATACTCTGATCACGAAGCTGATCATACATTGATCACGTGACTGGATGAGCTGATCACTTGACTGTGCTTGCACTGATCATGTGGATGATCAGGCACTGATTAATCATGTACTGGGCACGTGGCTATCATGCACTGGATATCATACACTGATCACGTGCCTGATCATGCAGTGATAATGTGGCTGATCATACACTGATCACGTGGCTGATCATGCACTAATCACGTTGTGGATCATGCACTGATCAAGTGGCTGATCATACACTGATAACGTGGCTGACATTCACTGATCACTTGGCTGATCTTACACTGATCACGTGGCTGATCATGCACTGATCATGTGACTGAGCATGCACTGATCACGTGACTGATCATGCACTGATAACGTGCCTGATCATGCACTGATCACGTGGTGATCATACACTGATCACGAAGCTGATCATACATTGATCACGTGACTGGATGAGCTGATCACTTGACTGTGCTTGCACTGATCACGTGGATGATCATGCACTGATTAATCATGTACTGGTCACGTGGCTATCATGCACTGATCACGTGGCTATCATGCACTGATCACGTGACTGCGCATGCACTGATTATGTGGATGATCATACACTGATCACGTGACTGATCACGCACTGATCACGTGACTGATCATGCACTGATCACGTGGCTAACGTGACCTGATCATGTGACTGCGCTTGCAGTGATCACGGAACTGTCGGCAATGGTAACTTGGCTATCATACACTGATCACGTGGCTGATCCTGCACTGATCATGTGACTGAGCATGCACCGATCACGTGGCTACATGCATTGGTCCCTTGGCTATCATGCACTGATCACGTGGCTGATCATACACTGATTAATCATGTACTGGTTACATGGCTATCATGCACTGATCACTTGATTGTGCCTGCAGTGATCACGTGGCTGATCATGCACTTATCACGTGGCTGATCATGCACTAATCACATGGCTGATCATGAACTGATCACGTGACTTAGCATGCAGTGATCTCGTGTCTGCATGGTGCTAATCATGTGACTGATCATGAACTTATCACGTGGCTATCATGCACTGATGATGTGCCTCAGGAAGCAATAACCAAAGAGCTGAGCAGGCATGAATCATGCAATCAGCAGGCAATAATCATTGACCTCAGCTGTGATGAATCATGCTGCTCAGCTGGCAATAATCAACCAGCTGAGCAGGTAGGAATCAGACGGCTCAGCTGGCAATTGTCAAGCAGATGAGCAGGTAGAAATCACGCAGCTCAGCTGGCAATTGTCAAGCAGCTCAGCAGACAGGAATCACGCAGCACAGTAGGCCCTGGTCATGAGACTCAGCAGGCACTTTTAACGTGGCTGATCTTACACTGATCAAGTGACTGATCATGCACTGATCACACGGCTATCATACACTGATCATATGACTGTGCATGCACTGATCATGTGGATGATCATACACTGGTCACGTGACTGATCATGCACTGATCATGTGGCTGATCATGCACTGATCAAGTGGTTGATCATGCACTGATCACGTGGCTATCATGCAATGACCACGTGACTGCGCATGCACTGTTTATGTGAATGATCATACACTGATCACGTGACTGATCACGAACAGATCACGTGACTGATCTTGCACTGATCACGTGGCTATCATGCACTCATCACGTGACTGCGCATGCACTGATCACGTATCTGTAGGCAATGATCACTTGGCTATCATGCACTGATCACGTGGCTGATCATGCACTGATCAGGTGACTCAGCATGCACCGATCACATAGCTATCATGCATTGATCACTTGGCTATCATGCACTGATCACGTGGCTGATCATACACTGATCATGTGACTGCACATGCACGGATCACGTGGCTGATCATACAGTGATCAGGTGGCGATCATGCACTGATCACGTGGCTGATCATGCACTCATCATGTTGCTGATCATGCACTGGTCAGCTGGCTATCATGCACTGATTACGTGCCTGATCATGCACTGATCACGTGGTGATCATACACTGATCTGAAGCTAATCATAGACTGTTCACGTGACTTCATGCACTGATCACTTGCCTGATCATGCACTGATCAAGTGGCTGATCATGCAGTGATCACCTGACTGATCAAACACTGATCACGTGACTGATCGTGCACTAATTACGTGGCTGATCATGCACTGATCACGTAGCTGATCATACACTGATCACGTGACTGTGCATGCACTGATCACGTGGCTGATCATACACTGATCACGTGGCTGATCATACTCTGATCACATGGCTGATCATGCGCTGATCACGTGGCTGATCATACTCTGATCACGAAGCTGATCATACATTGATCACGTGACTGGATGCACTGATCACTTGACTGTGCTTGCACTGATCACGTGGATGATATTGCACTGATTAAGCCTGTACTGGGCACGTGGCTATCATGCACTGGATATCATACACTGATCACGTGCCTGATCATGCACTGATAATGTGGCTGATCATACACTGATCACGTGGCTGATCATGCACTAATCACGTGGCTGATCATGCACTAATCACATGGCTGATCATGAACTGATCACGTGACTTAGCATGCAGTGATCTCGTGTCTGCATGGTGCTGATCATGTGACTGATCATGAACTTATCACGTGGCTATCATGCACTGATGATGTGCCTCAGGAAGCAATAACCAAAGAGCTGAGCAGGCATGAATCATGCAATCAGCAGGCAATAATCATTGACCTCAGCTGTGATGAATCATGCTGCTCAGCTGGCAATAATCAACCAGCTGAGCAGGTAGGAATCAGACGGCTCAGCTGGCAATTGTCAAGCAGATGAGCAGGTAGAAATCACGCAGCTCAGCTGGCAATTGTCAAGCAGCTCAGCAGACAGGAATCACGCAGCACAGTAGGCCCTGGTCATGAGACTCAGCAGGCACTTTTAACGTGGCTGATCTTACACTGATCAAGTGACTGATCATGCACTGATCACACGGCTATCATACACTGATCATATGACTGTGCATGCACTGATCATGTGGATGATCATACACTGGTCACGTGACTGATCATGCACTGATCATGTGGCTGATCATGCACTGATCAAGTGGTTGATCATGCACTGATCACGTGGCTATCATGCAATGACCACGTGACTGCGCATGCACTGTTTATGTGAATGATCATACACTGATCACGTGACTGATCACGAACAGATCACGTGACTGATCTTGCACTGATCACGTGGCTATCATGCACTCATCACGTGACTGCGCATGCACTGATCACGTATCTGTAGGCAATGATCACTTGGCTATCATGCACTGATCACGTGGCTGATCATGCACTGATCAGGTGACTCAGCATGCACCGATCACATAGCTATCATGCATTGATCACTTGGCTATCATGCACTGATCACGTGGCTGATCATACACTGATCATGTGACTGCACATGCACGGATCACGTGGCTATCATGCACTGATCACGTGACTGCGCATGCACTGATTATGTGGATGATCATACACTGATCACGTGACTGATCACGCACTGATCACGTGACTGATCATGCACTGATCACGTGGCTAACGTGACCTGATCATGTGACTGCGCTTGCAGTGATCACGGAACTGTCGGCAATGGTAACTTGGCTATCATACACTGATCACGTGGCTGATCCTGCACTGATCATGTGACTGAGCATGCACCGATCACGTGGCTACATGCATTGGTCCCTTGGCTATCATGCACTGATCACGTGGCTGATCATACACTGATTAATCATGTACTGGTTACGTGGCTATCATGCACTGATCACTTGATTGTGCCTGCAGTGATCACGTGGCTGATCATGCACTTATCACGTGGCTGATCATGCACTAATCACACGGCTGATCATGAACTGATCACGTGACTTAGCCTGCAGTGATCTCGTGTCTGCATGGTGCTGATCATGTGACTGATCATGAACTTATCACGTGGCTATCATGCACTGATGATGTGCCTCAGGAAGCAATAACCAAAGAGCTGAGCAGGCATGAATCATGCAATCAGCAGGCAATAATCATTGACCTCAGCTGTGATGAATCATGCTGCTCAGCTGGCAATAATCAACCAGCTGAGCAGGTAGGAATCAGACGGCTCAGCTGGCAATTGTCAAGCAGATGAGCAGGTAGAAATCACGCAGCTCAGCTGGCAATTGTCAAGCAGCTCAGCAGACAGGAATCACGCAGCACAGTAGGCCCTGGTCATGAGACTCAGCAGGCACTTTTAACGTGGCTGATCTTACACTGATCAAGTGACTGATCATGCACTGATCACACGGCTATCATACACTGATCATATGACTGTGCATGCACTGATCATGTGGATGATCATACACTGGTCACGTGACTGATCATGCACTGATCATGTGGCTGATCATGCACTGATCAAGTGGTTGATCATGCACTGATCACGTGGCTATCATGCAATGACCACGTGACTGCGCATGCACTGTTTATGTGAATGATCATACACTGATCACGTGACTGATCTTGCACTGATCACGTGGCTATCATGCACTCATCACGTGACTGCGCATGCACTGATCACGTATCTGTAGGCAATGATCACTTGGCTATCATGCACTGATCACGTGGCTGATCATGCACTGATCAGGTGACTCAGCATGCACCGATCACATAGCTATCATGCATTGATCACTTGGCTATCATGCACTGATCACGTGGCTGATCATACACTGATCATGTGACTGCACATGCACGGATCACGTGGCTGATCATACAGTGATCAGGTGGCGATCATGCACTGATCACGTGGCTGATCATGCACTCATCATGTTGCTGATCATGCACTGGTCAGCTGGCTATCATGCACTGATTACGTGCCTGATCATGCACTGATCACGTGGTGATCATACACTGATCTGAAGCTAATCATAGACTGTTCACGTGACTTCATGCACTGATCACTTGCCTGATCATGCACTGATCAAGTGGCTGATCATGCAGTGATCACCTGACTGATCAAACACTGATCACGTGACTGATCGTGCACTAATTACGTGGCTGATCATGCACTGATCACGTAGCTGATCATACACTGATCACGTGACTGTGCATGCACTGATCACGTGGCTGATCATACACTGATCACGTGGCTGATCATACTCTGATCACATGGCTGATCATGCGCTGATCACGTGGCTGATCATACTCTGATCACGAAGCTGATCATACATTGATCACGTGACTGGATGCACTGATCACTTGACTGTGCTTGCACTGATCACGTGGATGATATTGCACTGATTAAGCCTGTACTGGGCACGTGGCTATCATGCACTGGATATCATACACTGATCACGTGCCTGATCATGCACTGATAATGTGGCTGATCATACACTGATCACGTGGCTGATCATGCACTAATCACGTTGCGCATCATGCACTGATCAAGTAGCTGATCATACACTGATAACGTAGCTGACATTCACTGATCACTTGGCTGATCATACACTGAACACGTGGCTGATCATGCACTGATCATGTGACTGAGCATGCACTGATCACGTAGCTATCATGCATTGATCACTTGGTTATCATGCACTGATAACGTGGCTGATCATACACTGATCACGTGACTGCACATGCAATGATGACATGGCTGATCATTCAGTGATCACGTGATTGATCATGCACTGATCACGTGGCTGATCATACAATGATCACGGGGCTCATCATGCACTGATCACGTGAATGATCATTCACTGATAACGTGCCTGATCATGCACTGATCACGTGGTGATCATGCACTGATCTGAAGCTAATCATAGACTGTTCACGTGACTTCATGCACTGATCACTTGCCTGATCATGTACTGATCAAGTGGCTGATCATGCACTGATCACCTGACTGATCATACACTGATCACGTGGCTGACTATGCACTGATCACGTAGCTGATCATACACTGATCAAGTGACTGTGCATGCACTGATAACGTGGCTGATCATACACTGATCAGGTGCCTGATCATGCACTGATCACGTGGCTGATCATACTCTGATCACGAAGCTGATCATACACTGATCACGTGACTGCATGCACTGATCACTTGACTGTGCATGCACTGATCACGTGGATGATCATGCACTGATTAATCATGTACTGGTCACGTGGCTATCATGCACTGATCACGTGGCTGATCATACACTGATCACGTGACTGATCATGCACTGATCACGTGGCTCTCATGCACTGATCACTTGATTGTGCATGCAATAATCACGTGGATGATCATGCACTGATAACGTGCCTGATCATGCACTGATCCCGTGGTGATCATACACTGATCTGAAGCTAATCATAGACTGTTCACGTGACTTCATGCACTGATCACTTGCCTGATCATGCACTGATCAAGTGGCTGATCATGCAGTGATCACCTGACTGATCAAACACTGATCACGTGACTGATCATGCACTGATCACGACATGATCATGCACTAAATACGTGGCTGATCATGCACTGATCACGTAGCTGATCATACACTGATCAAGTGACTGTGCATGCACTGATAACGTGGCTGATCATACACTGATCAGGTGCCTGATCATGCACTGATCACGTTGCGGATCATGCACTGATCACGTGGCTGATCATACTCTGATCACGAAGCTGATCATACACTGATCACGTGACTGCATGCACTGATCACTTGACTGTGCATGCACTGATCACGTGGATGATCATGCACTGATTAATCATGTACTGCTCACGTGGCTATCATGCACTGATCACGTGGCTGATCATACACTGATCACGTGACTGATCATGCACAGAGCACGTGGCTCTCATGCACTGATCACTTGATTGTGCATGCAATAATCACGTGGATGATCATGCACTTATCACATGGCTGTTCATGAACTGATTACGTGACTTAGCATGCAATGGTCTCGTGTCTGAATGGTGCTGATCATGTGAGTGATCATGAACTGATCACGTGGCTATCATGCACTGATGACGTCCCTCAGGAGGTAATAACCAAAGAGCTGAGCAGGCACGAATCACGCAATCAGCAGGCAATAATCATGGACCTCAGCTGTGATGAATCATGCTGCTCAGCTGGCAGTCATCAAGCAGCTGAATAGGCAGGAATCAGACGGCTCAGCTGGCAATTGTCAAGCAGATGAGCAGGCAGGAACCACGCAGCTAAGATGGCAATTGTCAAGTAGCTTATCCGACAGGATCACGCAGCTCAGTAGTCCCTGGTCACGGGACTCAGCAGGCAATGTTCACGTGGCTGATCATACACTGATCAAGTGACTGATCATGAACTGATCACGTGCCTGATCATGCACTGATCACGTGGCTGATCATTCACTGATCACGTGACTGATCATGAACTGATCACGTGCCTGATCATGCACTGATCACGTGGCTGATCATGCACTGATCACGTGGCTGATCATGCACTGATCACGTGGCTGATCATGAAGTGATCACGTGACTACTCATGAAGTGATCACGTGGCTATCATGCACTGATCAAGTGGCTGATCACACACGTATCACGTGACTGATCATGCACTGATCACGTGGCTGATCATGCACTGATCTGAAGCTAATCATAGACTGTTCATGTGCCTTCATGCACTGATCACTTGCCATATCGTGCACTGATCAATTGGCTGATCATGCACTGATCACCTGACTGATCATACACTGATCACGTGCCTGATTATGCACTGATTACGTGCCTGATCATGCACTAATTACGTGGCTGATCATGCACTGATGACGTAGCTCATCATACACTGAACACGTGACTGTGCATGCACTGATAACGTGGCTGATCATGCACTGATCACGTGGCTGATCATGCACTGATCCTGAGGCTGATCATACACTGATCACGTGCCTGATCATGCACTGATCACGTGGCTGATCATACACTGATCACGTGGCTGATCATACACTGATCACGTGGCTGCATGCACTGATCACTTCACTGTGCATGCACTGATCACGTGGATGATCATGCTCTGATTAATCATGTACTGGTCACGTGGCTATCATGCACTGATCACGTGGCTGATCATACACTGATTACGTGACTGATCATGCACAGATCACGTGGCTCTCATGCACTGATCACTTGATTATGCATGCAATAATCACGTGGATGATCATGCACGGATCACGAGCCTGATCATGCACTGATCATGTGTCTGATCATGCACTGATCACGTGCCTGATCATGCACTGATCAAGTGGCTGATCATGCACTGATCACGTGCCTGATCATGCACTGATCAAGTGGCTGATCATGCACTGATCACGTGTCTGATCATACACTGATCACGTGTACGATCATGCACTGATCACGTAGCTGATCATACACTGATCACATGGCTATCATGCACTGATGCCCTGGCTGATCATGCACTGATCAGGTGACTGCATTCACTGAACACCTGGCTGATCATGCACTGATCATGTGGCTGATCATACACTGATCACGTGGCTATCATACACTGATCACATGGCTATCATGCACTGATCCCCTGGCTGATCATGCACTGATCAGGTGACTGCATTCACTGAACACCTGGCTGATCATGCACTGATCATGTGGCTGATCATACACTGATCACGTGACTGATCATGCACTAATCACATTGCGGATCATGCACTGATCACGTGGCTGATAATGCACTGATCACATGGCTGATCATGCACTGATCACGAAGTTGATCATACACTGATCACGTGACTGTGCATGCACTGATCACGTGGCTGATAATGCACTGATCACGAAGTTGATCATACACTGATCACGTGACTGTGCATGCACTCATCACGGGGCTGATCATGCCCTGATACCCTGGCTCTCATACACTGATCAGGTGACTGATCATGCACTCTTCACGTGCCTGATCATGCACTGATCATTTGGCTGATCATACACTGATCACGTTACTGTGCATGCACTTATCACGTGGCTATCATGCACTGATCACGTGGCTGATCATGCACTGATCACATGGATGATCATACACTGATCACGTGACAGATCATGCACTGAAGACCTGACTGATCATGCACTGATCACGTGGCTATCATGCACTGATCACGTGGCTATCATGCACTGATCACGTGACTGATCACGTGGCTATCGTGACCTGATCATGTGACTGCGCTTGCACTGATCACGGAACTGTCGGCAATGGTAACTTGCTATCATACACTGATCACGTGGCTGATCCTGCACTGATCATGTGAGTGAGCATGCACCGATCACGTAGCTACCTGCATTGGTCCCTTGGCTATCATGCACTGATCACGTGGCTGATCATACACTGATCACCTGACGGTGCATGCACTGATCACGTGGCTGATAATGCACTGATCACGTGGCTGATCATGCACTGATCACGTGGCTGATCATACACTGATCACGTGACTCATCATGCACTGATCACGTGACTGATAATGCACTGATCACGTGCCTGATCATGCAATGATCACGTGGCTGATCATGCACTGATCTGAAGCTAATCATAGACTGTTCATGTGCCTTCATGCACTGATCACTTGCCATATCGTGCACTGATCAATTGGCTGATCATGCACTGATCACCTGACTGATCATACACTGATCACGTGCCTGATTATGCACTGATTACGTGCCTGATCATGCACTAATTACGTGGCTGATCATGCACTGATGACGTAGCTCATCATACACTGAACACGTGACTGTGCATGCACTGATAACGTGGCTGATCATGCACTGATCACGTGGCTGATCATGCACTGATCCTGAGGCTGATCATACACTGATCACGTGCCTGATCATGCACTGATCACGTGGCTGATCATACACTGATCACGTGGCTGATCATACACTGATCACGTGGCTGCATGCACTGATCACTTCACTGTGCATGCACTGATCACGTGGATGATCATGCTCTGATTAATCATGTACTGGTCACGTGGCTATCATGCACTGATCACGTGGCTGATCATACACTGATTACGTGACTGATCATGCACAGATCACGTGGCTCTCATGCACTGATCACTTGATTATGCATGCAATAATCACGTGGATGATCATGCACGGATCACGAGCCTGATCATGCACTGATCATGTGTCTGATCATGCACTGATCACGTGCCTGATCATGCACTGATCAAGTGGCTGATCATGCACTGATCACGTGCCTGATCATGCACTGATCAAGTGGCTGATCATGCACTGATCACGTGTCTGATCATACACTGATCACGTGTACGATCATGCACTGATCACGTAGCTGATCATACACTGATCACATGGCTATCATGCACTGATGCCCTGGCTGATCATGCACTGATCAGGTGACTGCATTCACTGAACACCTGGCTGATCATGCACTGATCATGTGGCTGATCATACACTGATCACGTGGCTATCATACACTGATCACATGGCTATCATGCACTGATCCCCTGGCTGATCATGCACTGATCAGGTGACTGCATTCACTGAACACCTGGCTGATCATGCACTGATCATGTGGCTGGTCATACACTGATCACGTGACTGATCATGCACTAATCACATTGCGGATCATGCACTGATCACGTGGCTGATAATGCACTGATCACATGGCTGATCATGCACTGATCACGAAGTTGATCATACACTGATCACGTGACTGTGCATGCACTGATCATGTGGCTGATAATGCACTGATCACGAAGTTGATCATACACTGATCACGTGACTGTGCATGCACTCATCACGGGGCTGATCATGCCCTGATACCCTGGCTCTCATACACTGATCAGGTGACTGATCATGCACTCTTCACGTGCCTGATCATGCACTGATCATTTGGCTGATCATACACTGATCACGTTACTGTGCATGCACTTATCACGTGGCTATCATGCACTGATCACGTGGCTGATCATGCACTGATCACATGGATGATCATACACTGATCACGTGACAGATCATGCACTGAAGACCTGACTGATCATGCACTGATCACGTGGCTATCATGCACTGATCACGTGGCTATCATGCACTGATCACGTGACTGATCACGTGGCTATCGTGACCTGATCATGTGACTGCGCTTGCACTGATCACGGAACTGTCGGCAATGGTAACTTGCTATCATACACTGATCACGTGGCTGATTCTGCACTGATCATGTGAGTGAGCATGCACCGATCACGTAGCTACATGCATTGGTCCCTTGGCTATCATGCACTGATCACGTGGCTGATCATACACTGATCACCTGACGGTGCATGCACTGATCACGTGGCTGATAATGCACTGATCACGTGGCTGATCATGTACTGATCACGTGGCTATCATGACCTGATCACGTGGCTGATCATGCACTGATCATGTGACTGAGCATTGCACTGATCACGTAGCTATCATGCATTGATCACTTGGTTATCATGCACTGATAACGTGGCTGATCATACACTGATCACGGGACTGCACATGCAATGATGACATGGCTGATCATTCAGTGATCACGTGATTGATCATTGCACTGATCATGTAGCTGATCATTCACTAATCACGGTTGCTGCTCATGCACTGCTCAGGTGGCTATCATGCACTGATCACGTGGCTGAACATGCACTGATCACGTGACTGATCATGCACTGATCACGTGACTGATCATGCACTGATAACGTGCCTGATCATGCACTGATCACGTGGTGATCATACACTGATCACGAAGCTGATCATACACTGATCACGTGACTGCATGCACTGATCACTTGACTGTGCATGCACTGATCACGTGGCTGATCATACACTGATCACGTTACTGATCATGCACAGATCACGTGGCTCTCATGCACTGATCACTTGATTGTGCATGCAATAATCACGTGGATGATCATGCACTGATAACGTGCCTGATCATGCACTGATCACGTGATGATCATAACCACTGATCTGATGCTAATCATAGGACTGTTCACGTGACTTCATGCACTGATCACTTGCCTGATCATGCACTGATCACGTGGCGTGATCATACTCTGATCACGAAGCTGATCATACACTGATCACGTGAACTGCATGCCACTGATCACTTGACTGTGCATGCACTGATCACGTGGATGATCATGCACTGATTAATCTGTACTGCTCACGTGGCTATCATGCACTGATCACGTGGATGATCGATACACTGATCACGTGGGACTGATCATTGCACAGAGCCACGTTGGCTCTCATGCAGCTGATCACTTGATTGTGCATGCAATAATCACGTGGATGATCATGCACTTTCACATGGCTGTTCATGAACTGATTACGTGACTTAGCATGCAATGGTCTCATGTCTGAATGGTGCTGATCATGGTACTGATCATGAACTGATCAAGTGGCTATCATGGCCACTGACTGACGTGCCTCAGCGCAGGTAATAACCAAAGAGCTGAGCAGGCACGAATCACGCAATCAGCAGGCAATAATCATGGACCTCAGCTGTGATGAATCATGCTGCTCAGCTGGCAGTCATCAAGCAGCTGAATAGGCAGGAATCAGACGGCTCAGCTGGCAATTGTCAAGCATATGAGCAGGCAGGAACCACGCAGCTAAGATGGCAATTGTCAAGTAGCTTATCCGACAGGATCACGCAGCTCAGTAGTCCCTGGTCACGGGACTCAGCAGGCACTGTTCACGTGGCTGATCATACACTGACCAAGTGACTGATCATGAACTGATCACGTGCCTGATCATGCACTGATCACGTGGCTGAGCATATAGTGATCACGTAACTCTGCATGCACTGATCATGTGGCTGATCATGCACTGATCACGTGGCTGATAATGCCCTGATAACCTGGTTATCATACACTGATCACATGACTGATCATACACTCTTCACGTGCCTGATCATGCACTGATCTCGTGGCTTATC